>NC_088869.1:43180728-43209857 GCF_032884065.1 Artemia franciscana
AATAGGCAAAACCAAACTTGATGAAATTTATATATCTGAAATCAGCATGAAAATGCAATTCGTTTGATGTAACTATTGGAATCAAAATTCTATTTTTTTTTAGGTATCGGTTACTTTTGAGCCGGGTTGCTCCTTGCTACAGTTGTTACCACGAACTGTTTGATAAGATTCATAAGGTATAGTGTTAGCCATCAAAAGCTACGAACCTAAAAATTTGATTTATTTTCTTAAAAGGGGGAAACCACCCCTTAAAGTAAAAGGATCTTATTGAAAATCCTGTCATCAGATTAAGCTTATTCAAAACCTATTGTAGAAGTTTTGAACTCCCATCTGGAAAAAAGTAGAATTTTGTATCTTTATTCCCAGGTGCCGTCAAATCGAACAAATTGTCCTAGATTATCAGTAAAGAGCTCATTTCAACGGAGATTATAAGTTATAATGTCCTTTTTGTAAAAACAAACAGATTAGAGCACAACTAACCGCTTTTCATCCCCTTTTCCCTCTAAGTCGTCCGATTAAAATTTGAAGCAGTCATTTTATTGACCACAGTTGGTAGGCCCAACAATTATCTCTTCAGATGACCCCCACAGCCCCTGGGGAAAGGTGTTCAAGTTATAAGATTTGCATATTGTTTACGTACCCTATTTATTATTGGCAAGTATGCATACATTATTTGAGCTGGAGGGGGGTGAATTTTATGCTGAAGGGATTCTCAACAGGGAGAATTTTCCTTTGTATTTTTTAAATTCTGCCGTGTTCTACTTACATAAAATTTACCACAAGAGCATGGAATTTTGTATACCCCCTGTTGTATATTTCTTGGAACTTTATCTTTTCCGTTATTTAGCCATGAGCTTATATTTTGTCCTGATTTAAAAGCTATTTTTATATTATGGTTTTTAATTCTTTCCTTAATTTCTGTGACAACCTTGGGATATAAGACAAAGTTATGTAATTTGGTTTTTGATTTGATCCATTTTCTTCTAATTTTACAGTTTCCAGTAACTTTTTTTTCCTTTTTTCAATTATTTGAGAAATCATATTTTCGGGATATCCATTTCCTACTAGAATATCCTTAATAAAAATTAATTCACTACTAATATATTCTGGTGAAGCTAAATTTAACACTCTATCCACTAAAGAAATAACTACCCCCCTTTTTACTTGGATCGGGTGATTTGATGTGAAAGATAAATAGCGGTTGTTATTATAGTTGGTTTACGGTAAATTAAAAACACTAGTTTATTATTCTTTCTATGGATCCAAATATCCAGAAACGGTAATTTTTTCTCTGTTTCATGACCTGCCTTCTGTTAAGCCCTGACGACCTGCCTTCTGTTAAGCCCTGGACGGTTTTTGGACAATCTTTGGCAATCTGTCATCCTTCATCTGCAAAACGCGGCCTAGCCATCCCAACCTTTCTTTCATTATAGCTCTAGAAAGCGGGATTGAGCCACATTTCCCGCACAGCCTACTGCTTAAATACAGTCAGTTAGCCGGTTGCCCAGAACAGATCGTTGACAATTTCTCTGGAAAGCATCTAGTAAATCTTAATCCACTTTTTGTAGCGCACATGCTTCTAAGCTGTATTTGACCACTGTCATCACTGAAGCTTCCAATATTCTCATCTTGGTTTGCAGACTAATTTTCCTATTCTTCCAAACCTTTTTTAACTGTGAAAAAATACCCTGAGCCTTGACTATTCTACTTTTAACATCTTTCACTGATCACACCGTCTTTACTAATAATTAAGTAAACAAACAAGTTTTGTAACGGAAAGTAAGGAGCGACATTAAAACTTAAAACGAACAGAAATTACTCCGTATGTCAACGGGGCTTTTCCTCCTCAACGCCTCGCTCTTTACGCTAAAGTTTGACCCTTTCTCTTAACTCTATTTTTTAAAACAGTAAGAAACTTTAGCGTAAAGAGCGGGGCGTTGAGGAGGAAAAGCCCCTTTCATATACGGAGTAATTTCTGTTCGTTTTAAGTTTTAATGTCGCTCCTTACTTTCCGTTACAAAACTTTTTTTTTATTTAATTTCTGGACGTCTTTGAATTAATGCATATTTTGATCTTGGCTCTCCGCACATAAGTAATTAAAACGAAATTTGTATATTAATTAATTTCAATTAATCGGAAGATCTTGAGAAAAAAGAAGCGAAGGAGGAGGCCTAGTTGCCCTCCAGGTTTTTGATTACTTAAAAAAGTAACTAGAACTTTAATTTTTTACAAACTTTTCATTGTTAAAAAATATATGTAACTTACGAGTTAAATTACGTAACGAACTTCTATATTAGTATGTTTTTATTGCGTATATGAGGAGGTTCAACCCTCGTCGATACCTCGCTCTTTACACTAAAGCTTAGATTCTGTCCCAATTCCTTAAGAATTACCTCTGAATCACAAAGGCCATAGAATAAATACTTGAAATTAATAAAAATACTGTAGCGTAAAGAGTGAGGTATAGCGAGGAGGTAAACCCCTCATTTGCGTAATAATTTTTGTTCGTTTTAAATTTTAATGCTGCTCCTTACTTTCAGTAGAAAAAACTTTTCATATTTATTTTTTATTGTTTTTTTCAAATAAAGCTTGAAAATCCTGTGCCCCCTTCATTGAAATACTCTTTCCCCATGAGAAGTCTCTCCATAGAAAGGTGCCCTCCAATTTTTTGGTCACTTAAAAAGGGCAGTGGAACTTTTAATTTCCGTTAGAATGATCCCTTTCTCAAGACTCTAGGACCACTCAGTCAATACGATCACCCCTGGGAAAAAACAACAAAAAAACAAACAAATAAACACGTATCCGTGATCTATCTTCTGGCAAAAAATGCGAAATTCCACATTTTTGTAGATAGGAGCTTGAAACTTCCACAATAAGGTTCTCTGATACACTGATTCTGATGGTGTGATTTTCGTTAAGATTGTATGACTTTTAGGGGGTGTTTCCCCATATTTTCCAAAATGAAGCAAATTTTCTCAGGCTCGCAACTTTTGATGGGTATAACTGATCATGATGAAACTTATATGTTTAAAATCAGCATTAAAATTCGATTCTTTTGATGTAACTTTTGGTAACAAAATTCTGATTTTTTAGAGTTTTGGTTACTATTGAGCCGGGTCGCTCCTTACTACAGTTCGTTACCACGAACTGTTTGATACTACCAAGGTAAGTAAAGCTTCCCACCTGATCAATCTTTTTGCTACCCTACGTCACCTTTTCGTCTTTACTTATTCCTAGCCTTAGTGACTTATTCACTGAGGCTAGCACCCTGAACCCGTAAAACCTCTAAAGGTTCACACACTTTCATTGCACACACTTTCATCTAGTATGCTTAAATCATCGGCATAGTTTAAGTTCACGAGAATTTTTCCTCCCCATTTCATTCCGTGGTCTCCCATTGCCTTTCCTGTGCTCCTTAAAACTGATCCATATAAAGGGGGTTAGAAACCAACCCTGCTTAACTCCTGATTTAATAATAAAAAAAAACAGCTGCTAACCTCATTTTCTACCATAACCGTAGCAGTATTATTCTCTTACATATCACTACTCACTTTAATGATTTTGTTTGGTATACCTTTAAGGATAAGAGCTTTGCTAAAGCTCTTCTATCAACAAAATTAAACACTTGCTCATAATCTATAAAACTGAGAACCAAAGACATTTGACAACTAAGGCGAATCTCAATTATTAACCTAAGAGTGAAAATTTGGTCGACACATTCTCTACCTTTTCTAAATCAACACTTTTCTTCTCTTAAAACTTTGCCTACGGCATCTTTCAGTCTAAAAAGTACCATATTACTAAATAATTTACTACCTAATGCCTCGATAATTACGAAAATTTCGATTTAATTAATAATGACTAATGCCTCGATAATTACGACACTCACTCTTATCACCTTTCTTATACAATGGTTTAATTAAGGTTTTCCTAAAATCGTTGGGTACTTCCCCTTTTTGAAAAATCACATTCATCAGAACCATCATATTTAAGAAACTCCTTTACCACACTACCGGCATCTGGAGCCTTTTTTTTCTTCAGTCCTTTTAGTACTGTCACTAATTCTTTCTCACAAAACAAATCTTTCTTCACATCAAAGGCATTCCAAACTTTTCCATTTTTCTCTATATCCTTTCCTGCAACTGTATCTCAGTTCAGCATATTCCCAAAATGTTCTATTCATCTCTCTTTAACTCTTTCCTTATCAGTAATTGTGGCCCAATTTCTATCTTTAACTGGGACAAGTCCGGATTGACTACCCCTCTCAATTTATTAATATGCCAGCATAATATTTTACTATTATGCCGACTAGCTGCATCTTCCAGATCCTTGGCAATTTTATCCTTGGCCTCCATTTAACACCTCCTTAGTTCATAAAGATTTTCACTAATATTCCTAGCTGCAGTCTTAACTTCCTTTCGTGTGACACCATCAGTAACTTCACAAATTGTTTTTCTAAATTATTTCATCCATCTTTCACTCCAAATCTTAAACTCACAATTTTAGTATTCAGCTGTTCCTGGAGACTTTCTCCCAAATTTTCATCCTGGAGTCTACAAACATCATAACTTGACGGGAGGTAGCTACCCATCCAAAATTTCAGCAATAAATTAACGCTACAAAATACTAGATGGTGATCCTTACTTTTAATATCAATAACAGCACTGCTATATTCCGTGGTATCTTTTATTTATCCTGCCAGTCTTCGGTTTACAATAACATAATCAATAAGGGGAATGACTGCAAGCTTTAAACTTTGCCTATTACTTGAATATTTTACTGGGCATATATCTTATGGGAAATATACAGATATCTTTCAGAAGAAAATTTTTCGGTAAGGGAGTGTTTATTTTATACGGGGAATTTTTACATTGGGGTATTTGTTTCTATAGGTGATCTGTCCAGATGAAATCTCAGATTA
Source organism: Artemia franciscana (assembly GCF_032884065.1). Lineage (NCBI taxonomy): Eukaryota > Metazoa > Arthropoda > Branchiopoda > Anostraca > Artemiidae > Artemia > Artemia franciscana. Next base: position 43,185,650 of record NC_088869.1, read on the forward strand.
CGGGAGACTTTTCCTGAATTAATGTGCAAACATCGTTATAATTTTTCATGTCTGGCGAGTCAATGTCAAACCTGTTTTTTGAAAAACGTTAAGAAGTTAAATAAAAAAACAAGCTTTTTAAACTGAAAGTAAGAAGCGACAACAAAACTGAATATGAACAGAAAGTGTTGCGTATATGAAAGGGACTGTCCCCTCCTCAACATATCGCTCTTTACGCTAACGTTTAACTCTTTGTTACAACTCTACTATTTAAAGCAAAAACAAAAATTAGCGTGAAGAGGGAGGTGTTGAGGAGGGAATAGTCCTTTTCATATAGGGACTAATATCTGTTCGTCTGAAGTTTTAATGTCGCTCCTTACTTTCAGTTAAAAAAAAAAACTTGTTTTTTTATTTAATTAACTCCAAAGAATTCTAATGGAATGAGAATAAATTTCAATTATTCAAGTAAAATTTGCAACTGCATTACGAGTGTATAAAAAAAAACATTCGTTTGCATTATTATTTTGAAAGAAAGCCTTTAAAGTCTTGCACTACAACTCCCCTCCCTCTGCCAAGAATCTATTACATTTTGCTATGATTTTTATGGCCTTAAATTAAATATGCTCATCAAGCTTGACACAAACAAAAATCACTACAAACAACAGTTTGGACACGGCCTCCTTCTCTCACTGTAAAAGGCTCAAACCTATTGGGTCATTGGCGCTTTACTGAAAACTATATGTGTCTTGAACTTTATTGGAAAACACAAATAGAATCATACTGAATATTTGATTTATAGTAATATTAATTGTTTAAAGATCATTCGTCTAAGATTTTACTTCACAGAAACTTTTATTTTATTCTCGATACTGTAATGACTGGAAAAGAAAACATTTGGTATATAATTTGTTTTCAGTGAAGCGCTATTGACACAGTATTCTTTATACTTTTACAGTTTGGGAATGGGTCAGCATTAAACCTCTTGTTTGCAATAAAACTCAATTTGTTTTCAACAGTCTTGGAAAGAATTAATAAAATCAAACTGAATATATCACATATAGTTACTTTAATTGCTGATGGTCATCAGTTTAAAATTTAATTTACAGTATTTTTTTAATTTTTATTTTGTAATAAGTAAAAAATAAATATTTTTAATATAATTCTTTTTCATTTTCCTGCCTCCTTTGCCCGAGCCGGGGGGATCGGGTAAAGAAGGGCAAGGGATGAGTTTTTATGATTTGGAATAAAATGTCAATAAATGTTTTTTTTATGGAGAGGTAAGGCTATGTAGAAAGAGCCAGGGGTCAACTCCCATGATTTTGGGAATAAAACATCGTTGATAATTTATTTTTGAAAGGAGGAGGGTCAGGACATAGAAAGATGGCCAGGAGTCAACTCCCATGATTTTTGCAATAAAGAATAGTCAATCAGTCTTTTTTATTTTAATTTTTTTTTTTTTGGGGGGGGGGGGGGGGGGCATAGAGAGAGAACCAAGGGCAAGCTCCCATTATTTAACATTGATGTTTTTTGGGTGGGGAGGGGCATTGGGCTATGGAGGTTCAGAGGCCAGCTCCCATGATTTATTATGAATAAGTTTTTTTCGGGGGAGGGGAACTGGGCCATGATTGGCCAGGTCCGCTCCCATAAATTTTGGATTAAAATATAGTTAATCAGTTGTTTTTTTTTCTAGGGGGGGGGGGGTCAGGCCATGAAAACCAGGGGTAAGCTCTCCTAAGTTTTTGAATAAGTTATTGTTAGTGAATTGTTTTTTAGGAGGGTGGGGTGACGGGGGTCAAGCCGTGAAGAGAGCGACATGAGCCAGATCTTTTCAGCTTAGGAACAAAAAAATCATTAAAAAGTTTTTTTGAGGGGGGATTGAGGTCTCGCTTATTTGATCTTTGACCTTTAAAAAAAATCCTTGGATTAAAATCTTATATGCCCTCGGCCATAACTTACACCACTATACCCTGGGTTCTTGGGGTTTTGTCGACCCCGGAGTTCTTTTTTTTCAACTTGTTTTAACAAAATTATCTAAAAAATTTGAACTCTTGGATTTGGGCAAACGACGACAGGAGGGGGGCTAGTTTACTTCCAGTACCTTTGGAATCATAAAAAGGGACTAAAAATTTCCATTTTTTTGAGAAGCATTTGAAATAGCTCATTAGTTTATACGACCAACCCTTCCATAAAAACCTTATATCCTTATAAGCCTTTTATATTTGGCAGATTTTAGAACATTTGCCCCGGGTATTGGGGGCTAAGTAAAGCCCGGAGTTTTTAGTGTGATTTTCATCTATTTTGAACAAAATGATTATCTCAAAAATTTGATCGGACACATTTGGGGAGAACAAAGCTGGTAAGAACAGGGAGGCTAGTTGCAGCCTCTTAAAAAAGAGTTAGAACTTTCAATTTCTAATCATTTGAGTCCTCTCCGAAGTTTCTAAGACCATCTCTTCCATAAAAACCTTATATGCCCCAAGGGCATAAGTTACAAAACTCTTCCACTTGACCCTGAAGTTTTGTTATCGGATTTTTGGACTATTTGAACAAATAGCTGTCTCAAAACTGAAGAAACTTACATTTCTGAAGCATCATTATTTCTCTATAATTAGAAGTTGTCGGCTTTCAAGTATACCATGATTTTAGTGACTGTCCCTTGAAGGAATGACCTCAGTTAATGAGCTATTTATTGATCCATTTGAAGGCTCTATGTCCCAGTTTGTCAGTTTTATTTCTTCCGTTTTTGGGAAAATCACGCTTGTAAATATAGAAATAAAAAACTGTCATAAAATTGAAATTTTTAAGGGATGGCTGTACAATTGTTATGCACGCTGTTCTTCCACCTAACCTATTCTAATCTTTACTCTTTACCGTCTCCCGTGAAGATCCAGTTAAATTTAAATGTTTCCCTATGACCTCTTGCCCACTCCATTTGGGAAAGTTGCAGTTGGTTCAAATGTCAACTTTATTTAAAATATAATTATTGAAAATATAAATATATTAGAAAAAGCCGTTTAAATTTAAATTTCGTAAGTATCCTAAGGCAAAATAATCTTTTTTTTTTGTAGAAGCACCACCAAATTAGCAAGATCAACCTATTTTGTTTTCACCACGAGAAAAAGTATTACTAATATATATATATATATATATATATATATATATATATATATATATATATATATATATATATATATATATATATATATATATATATATATATATATATATATATACTAGCTGTTGGGGTGGCGCTTCGCGCCACCCCAACACCTAGTTGGTGGGGCGCTTCGCGCCCCCCCGCGCGCGTAGGTCGTTACGCGCCATATTAGTTACGCGCCATTGTAGTTGTGTCCCTGTGTCCCACCTGTGAATATAGATAGATTTATATATGTGTTTCAAACTACGTAAAAATTGCGAATATACAACATTCTTGGCTTTCCCACTACTGGGAGCTTTCCGTTTCCAATTGCCAGCAATTGATCTGAAAATGTTTGACCAGAGTCATCGTTACACAGACAGACAACTTATTTTTATATATATATAGAAGAGATATATATATATATATATATATATATATATATATATATATATATATATATATATATATATATAAATATATATATATATTTTCTTTTTAGTTTTTTTGTAGTTGTTACCTTTTTTAGTTTTTTTCTTCTTTTGTATTAATGCTAAAGCCAAGGTTCAAACCTGGAGCCTCTCGGACCTAGAACCTGAAACATAACGCTTTACCAACTCAGCTACTTCGGCTTGAATACATTCGTTTTGAGCAGCTTCCTCAGGTGTTGCTATTGTAGGTTCTTCAGTCATTTTACAATTAGAAATTTCTCTTTCAACGGTCTTCTTACAATTAAAAATTTTTCTTTGAACGATATTCTTAAATACCTGTGTCCTGGTCGTCATTTATATTCCCTGTGTCCCGGTCGTCATTTGTGTCCCGGTATACCAGTCTGTAATTTCTCTTTGAGTGTCCCGGTCGTTATTTATATTCCCTCTGTCCCGGTCGTCATTTGTGTCCCGGTCTGTGTCCCGGTCTTCATTTGTGTCCCGGTCTGTAATTTATCTTTGAATGTTTTTTCTTTTTAGTATTTTTTAGTTTTTTACATTTTTTCTTTTTTCAGTTTTCTTTTTCTTCTTTATTTTTCAGCTTCACTATGAAATACATATCGCCGAACCTTTGTTTTTTTAACTAAAATCTGGTAGGCATTGATGACCTTATCCAAGTCAAAATCCCAAACCCAATCATCATCGCTATCATTTTCAGTTTTGATATGTTTTGACTCTCGCTGTCCAGGTGGGTCTTCATCTAAATGCGCGGTTTTGCGTTCTTTAGCCTCAAGCCTGTTTCCTTGCTGTTCTTTTGATTCCTCGGCACGCTTTCTTTTCTGACTTTCTCTATCAGCAGCAAGTTTTTTGGCATAGACTCTTTGAGCATTTTCATCGGCTTTTGCCATTGTAAGTTCATCAGTCATTTTAAACTTAAACATTAATAGATTTCTACGTGAACATATATGTCTTAAATATCTTTAATGACGTCACCGTCAAAGCAAAAATGACGACAACTAATTTCATGACGTCAGCCGACACAGAAACATGACGTCACCTGATCCACAGACAGACAGACAACTTAAATTTATATATATATATATATATATATATATATATATATATATATATATATATATATATATATATATATATATATATATATATATATATTATATGTATTTTTTTCTTATATGATGTCATGGATAACATAAATATGATTGTTGAGTTTCCAACGCATTGGTTATAATATAGTGTATTTTGGAAGGCCCCAAAATCAGCAATTGGAAGGCCCCAAAATCAAAATCGAAATTAGCAATTGTACTGTGAGCTCAGCCCCCTTAGTCCCTGGAGTAAGGGTCAAGTTATGAACTTTGCCCAATGCATTGTATAGTATTGGTTATTGAGAAGCATATAGACGTTTTGGAAGGGATTTTTCTATTAGAGGGGGGAAGTTAGGTGGGAGGATTTTGCCATGGATAAAGGTTTTATGGGGGAAGAGATTTTTCCATAGTGGGGGAGCCGTATTTCTCAGCATTATTTAAAAAAACAATCAGAAATTATATGAAAAAAAAAAGTTTTTTCTGCTGAAAGTATGACACAACATTAAAACGAAGAGAGCCTATTACGTATTTGAGGGGGTCACCCTCTCCTTAAAGTGCTTTTAAAAGAGCTTATTATTCTAATCTAATCAAGCGGCCTTTGGTACTCCAGTAGATTTTACTCGTCTGTTATTTTTTATTTGGTGCAACAATGTTAGCCATGTTGCCCAAAGATAGTAGGGCTATATTCTATAAGTGATGTTGCGATTGTATTCAATCTCATTCCGCCTTATTTCTCAATCAAATAAAAAAAAGGGTATTTTTAACTTAAAGTAAGGAGCGACATTAAAACTTGAAACGAACAGAAATTACTCCGTGTATAAAAGAGACTGTTCCCTTCTCAACGCCCCACTCTTTACGCTAAAGTTTGATTCCTTCTTTCAATTCTACTTTATTAAACAGTAGAATTTTAAGTAAGAAGCGACATTAAAACTTAAAAAAAAAACAGAAACTATTCCTCATGTGAAAGGGTTGTCCCCTCCTCAACGCCTCGCTATTTACGCTAAAGTGTGACTCTTTCTCTCAGCTCTATTTTTAAAACCATAAAAAAAACTTTAGCGTAAAAAGCTAGGCGTTGAGGAGGGAAAAACCCCTTTCATGTAATGAATAAATTCTGTTCGTTTTAAGTTATAATGTCGCTCCTTAATTGCAGTTAAAAAACTAGTTTTTTTTTTATTTAATTTCTGAACGTTTTTCAATTATTGCATTTTTTTTATCTTGGGTGTCTTCACATGAATAAAAAAAAACGAAATTCGCATTTTTTTTTTTTTTGGCTAAATGGATTTTTCATAGTGTTGATCGGACGATTTTGATAAAAAAAAAGGGATTGAGGTGGAGGCCTACTTGCCCTCCAAGTTTTGGTTACTTAAAAGGGAAACTAGAACTTTTTATTTTTTTATTAGTAATAAATACACGCAGCTTACGAATTAACTTACGTAACGAATTGCTATGTTTGTATATTTTTATAACGTAGATGAGGGGATTCGCCCTCTCGCCATCACCTCACTCTTTACGCTAAAGCTTGAATTTTGTCCCAATCCTCTAAAAATGACCCCTGAATCACAGACATCGTAGAATAAATAATTGAAATTGCTAAGATACTTTAGCGTAAAGAGAGAGGTACTTTGGAGGTGACGGATCCCTTATATACGTAATAATTTCTGTTCGTTTTATGTTTTAATGCTGCTCTTTACTTCCAGCTGAAAAAAGCTTTTTTATTTATTTTCTCATTTTTTTTAAATAATACTAGAAAATCTGCGCCCCTTTCATGGAAATTTTCTTCCCTCGTGTTAAATTCTTCCACGAAAAGATCTTCCCAAGTAACTCCCTCCCCCTGACTCCTCCCCATCAACGCGAAAAAGTCCCCCGAAAGCCTCTATACACTTCCCAATAACCATCAATATATGTAAACAATGGTCAAAGTTTGTAATGTGCAGCCCCTCCCCCGGGGACTGTGGGGGATGAAGTCGTACTTAAAGACATGATTAATAGGTTTTTCGCCTACGTTGAAAAAAGTGGCTATCTCAAAATTTTGATCCGGTGACTTGGGAAGAAATGAGCATGGGAGGGGGCCTGGGCGCCCTCTAAATTATTTTGTCACTTAAAAAAGGTACTAGAACTTTTAGTTTTCTTTAGAACGAGCCCTCTTTCGACATTCTAGGGCCGATGGTCGATGCAATCACCCCTGGGAAAAAAAACGAAAAAAAAGAAGAAAAAACAAACAACAAAAAACAAGTAAACACGCATCCGTGATCTGTCTTCTGGCAAAATATGCAAAATTCAACATAGATAAGAGCTTGAAACTACTACAGTAGAGTACTCTGATACGCTGAATCAGATGGTGTGATTTTTGTTAAGATTGTATGACTTTTTGGGGGTGTTTCCGCCTATTTCCACAAATAAGGCAAGTTTTCTCAGACTTGTAACTATTAATGGGTAAGACTAAACTTGATGAAACTTATATATTTAAAATCAGCATAAAAATGCGTTGTTTACTACTACTACTACTAATAACTCACTGCAGCACCAAGCCGCCTGAGGCCAACACAGCTACGCACGCTCCTCCTCCAACCTAATCTATTTAAAGCCTCCCTCTCTACACCCTCCCAGGAAGTTCCCATTTCCTTTAAATCTTTATTTATGACATCCTCCCAACCCAGACAAGGGTGACCTGCTTTCCGTGTAGCCCCAAACGGTTGGCCAAAAAGGACAATCTTCGGTAATCTGTCATCCGTAGAACGTGGCCTAGCCATCTCAACCTTTCTTTCATTATAGCCCCAGAAAGCGGGATTGAACCAAACTTTTCGTACAACCTACTGTTTGAAATACGGTCAGTCAGCCGGGTACCCAGACCAATCCGTAGGCAATTTCTCTGGAAAACATCTAGTAAATTTTCATCTGCTTTTCGGAGTGCCCATGCTTCAGAGCCATATTTGACCACTGTCATCACTGCAGCTTCCAATATTCTAATCTTGGTTTGTAGGCTTATCTTTCTATTCTTCCAAACTTTTTTAACTGTAAAAAAACACCCTGAGCTTTAGCTATTCTACTTTTAACATCTTCACTGCTCCCACCATCTTTACAAATAATACTACCAAGGTAACTGAAGCTCCCAACCTGATCAATCTTTTCGTTACCTAATGTCACCTTTTCATCTTCACTTATTCCTAGACATACAGTATTTGTTATTGGGAAGTATCCATACATTATTTGGGTTGGTGGGGATGGGGGGGGGGAAATTCTGCTTGGGGGATTCTCAACAGGGAAAATTTTCCATGGGGAGGGAATTTGCAGGAATTTCTCTACGAATTTATTTTTATTAGTCTTACTTTCTCTTTGCCAACTCAATTTTACATCTCAAAATATTAAGAGTAATTGCCAGGAGGGGTTCGACTAGAGTTAGAAAATACTACCAGTTTTACTATTGTTTGGCTCTTTTTATGTTGCAGCTATTTTTTTTTCTACCAATGTTGGATTGTTTTTTTCCTTTATTTTTTTTTATTATTATTAAAATATTAATCTAATTAAACATGTAAATGGAATAATTCCATTTTTATCATGTCAATTTTACATTTAAATGGCTCCCAGCTTGGGCATTTTAAAATCAATTTCGGAAACTGAGGAGCATCAAAGGCTAAAAACACAAACAGAATAATTTATAGAAAAAAATGACGAAAATAGAAGAGATACTAATAAAAGCAAAGGATCTCAGATAGATCGTGGAACAAAAATTATCTGGCCAAGAAGAAACAATAAGTTATACGAACAGCTCGTGGTAATGAACTGTACGTATGGAGCAACGCGATTCAACAATAACAGGAACTCTAAGACCTGGAATTGTTCCAGGTCTTATATATTCTAAATATATAAGAATTATAAAGTTTTGTATTATCCATCAAAAGCTACAAACCTAAAAAAAATTGCTTTATTTTCTTAAAAGGGGGAAAACAACCCCTAAAAGTCAAAGGATCTTATTGAAAATCCAGTCATCAGATTAAGCTTATCCAAAACCCTATTGTAGAAGTTTTGAGCTCCCATCTGGAAAAAAAAAGTTGGATGGCCCAACAATTATCTCTTTGGAGATAACATGACCCCCACAGTCCCTGGGAAAGGTCTTCAAGTTATAAATCTGCCTATTGTTTACATATGGTATTTGTTATTAGGAAGTATGTATACATTATTTGTTTTTTTTAGGGGGGGCGGAGAATTTTCTGCTGGGGGGATTTTAAACAGGGATAATTTTCCTTGGGGAGGGAATTTGTAGGAATTCTTATTCGAATTTATTTTTATTAGTCTTATTTTCTCTATGCCGACTCAGTTTTACATATGGAAATATTAAGAGTATTGGCCCGGAGGGGATCGACTAGTTAGAAAATACTATCAGTTTGGCTCTATTTTTATGTCATAGGTTTTTTTTTTTCTTGCAATGTTCAATTGTGTTTCTTTTTTCTTTTCTTTTTAAATAAAATATTAACCTCATTAAAGATGTATACGGCATAATTCCGTGTTTATCATGTCTATTTTACATTTAAATGGTGCCCTGCATGGGCATTTTAAATCAATTTTGGAAAATTGGGAGTATCTAAGGCTAAAAAAACACAAACAGAATAATTTTTAGAAAAAAAGTAATGAAAATATAAAAAATACTGTTGAAAGCAAAGGATATTGGATAGGTCATGGGACAAAAATTATCTTGCCGAGAAGAAGAAAAAAGTTATACGAATAGTTCGTGGTAATGAACCGTAAGTATGGAACGACGCGGTTCAATAATAACGGGAACTCTAAAACCCCCTGAATTGTAACACCAAAAGACATACCAAAAGAATTGGCTCGTTATGTCGATTCTAAATGTATAAGACTCATAATGTTTAGTGTTAGTCCTCAAAAGCTACTAGTCTAAAAAACTGCTTGATTTTCTTAAAAGGGGGAAAACAATTCCGAAAAGTCAAGGGATCTTATTGAAAATTAAATCATCAGATTAAGCTTATACAAATCCCTATTATAGAAGTTTTGAACCCCCATTTGGGAAAACATACAATTTTGTGTTTTTATTCTCAGGGATCGTCGCATAAAACAAATAGTCTTAGAAAATCGATAAAGAGCTCATTCGAACGGAGATCTGAAGTTCTAATGCCCTTTTTAAGTGACAAACACATTAGAGCACAACTAGCCCCCTTCTCAGTCCCTTTTTCCTCTAAGTCCTCCGAATATAATTTTGAAGTAGCCATTTTGTTCAGCATAGTTGGAAGGCCCAATAAGTCTCTCTTTGGAGATAACATGACCCCCATAACCCCTGGGGAAAAGTCTTCAAGTTATAAAGTTTGCTTATTGTTTACGTATATATTTGTTGCTGGAAAATATGCATACATTATTTGGGTTGGGGGAGGGTGAATTTTCCACTGGGAGATTCTCAATAGGAAGAATTTTCCATGGGGAGGGAATTTGCAAGAATTCCAATGCAGATTTATTTTTTTAGTCTTACTTTCTCTTTTCCGACTGAACTTTACATTTGGAGATTTTAAATTAATTGTTCGGAGGGGAGAAAATGATCCCGGGTTTTTACCCCTCCAACACCCATTCTTTCACCAAAGTCATACTGCAAAAAATTTGACAAAGCCATATTTGATGAAAAATAGTCGGAAGACTAAATAACTACGATTTTTGAAGATAACTTGACCCCTCGACACCCAAGTGAAGTGTTTACAAACTTTAAACTTTGTCTATTGCTTAAATATTTTAATGGGTATTTATCTTATTGGAATTATACAGATATTATCCCCGGGAAAGTATTTTCGGTGAGTGTTTATTTTATGCGGGGAAATTTTTGGATTGGGTGGTTGTCTGTGGAAGTGAACTTAACAGATGATATTTCAGATGAGGGGAGACTTTTCCAGAATTAATGCGTAAACTTCGTTATAATTTCCATGAACGGCGAGCCAATTCCAAACCTGCATTAGTTGAAAAACGTTAAGAAATGAAATTAAAAAACAATTTTTTAAACTGAAAGTAAGGAGCGACAACAAAACTAAATATGAACAGAAAGTGTTACGCATATGAAAGGACCTGCCCCCTCCTCAACATCTCGGTCTTTACGCTAACGTTCGACTCTTTGTCAGATCTCTACTATTTAAAGCAAAAGAAAAACTAAGTGTAAAGAGGGAGGTGTCTGATATAGAACAGTCCCTTTCATATACGGAATAATATCTGTTCGTCTTAAGTTTTAATGTGGCTCAAAGATTGTATAGCTTACAGTCCTTTCTACAGGAGCTGTAAAGGCTATGTCATTCCCAGAGGCATACTTATTGCTTTTTAACTATACAGAACAAAACAGCTATCAAAGATTTTGATTGAACTACTTTGGGTAAAAAGGAGCCTGATAGGGTGGCTAGTTGCCTTCCAATCCGTTTGGTCACTTAAAACGGACACTAAAGCTTATTACTTCCCTTCGAATAAGACCTCTCCCAATCTTCTATGACTTTTGGTACAATACGATCACCCTTGACCAAATAGATGATTTCAACTAGAAACGAAAATAAAACCAAATATAATTAAATTTAGATAGCAGAATAGTTTACTACTTTCATTGTTTCATTTTTCACTGCTTCAATTGTTTCTGTTGGCGGTGTTTTGGTAGTCAGATTCTTGAGTTGTTAGGTTCTCTCACTGGTCCAAGGTTGGGTACATCAGAGAAGGCCAAGTCATTGCGAGCATGATAGAGCTCAAAAACATGGAACTGAAAAAAAGAAAAGTAAAACTAATGCACTGGTGTAAAAAGAAACTTTATAAGAGGCGAGTGTCTTGCCAAGTGGCTAGTTTATACGGTATGTACAAGAAAACCTAAGTTTTTCTTGCACTATTCCAACCACATTAAAGCATCTCACCAATTAAATGAGCTATATATATATAGATAGAGGAGATATTCAAGAATAATTTTGGTGATTACATCATGTCAGTGTTCACCATCGGTTGATCCCATTGGAAGACAAAATATACTTTAAACAAAAAGTGAGACATCGTTAAATCATATGTGGACAATATCTTGATTACGATCTTTTATCGTTACATTTTTTTTATTACATATAACCTGATTTGTCTTTCTTGATTCAAAAATCAGACTTAATCTTTCTTTTCAGAAGCAATAATCAGAGAGACATGTAAGACAAGAAAAATAGAGTAATTCCAATAAGTTCAAGAAAAAGCAATTCATTAAAAAATAGAAAAAAATACGCATTTACCAGCAAATTCATATGGAAAATGCTTTCCAAACATTACTCGAGGTTATTCTGGGTTAAACAATATTCGTCATTAAAAACATTAATGCTAATTACTTTTTGTATATAAAATTTCATTTTCAAATATATAGCATATGTAGCATATGTATTTGTAAGCATATATCGAACTCCAGGAAATAAGTGCATAAGTATATCCGGATAAGAATGCATATCCTATCTAAGAAATCCACTTTAACTTGATTGGATATACATCACTCCGAATATTGTTACCAAATTGTACGTGTGGAAATTGACATATGTAAAAAATAGTCACCAACTTGATTTGACGTTTCTTGGGATTTTTTCGAACGTTGTAATTGCGTTTTTTTCAAAAACTGAGATCAAACGCTCAATACTAAACTAGTTTTGCCAACATCAGTCATTTTGCTTTATTACTACTATGATGAGAAATGCCAGAAATTTGACGATGTCGAAGACTATTTCCAACAATAGCGTCGATTTCTGCTCTTGCAAGTTACCCATACTCTTTGCAGTGCTCTGGGCATATAAACAGGAAGAGGACCAACCTAAATCCAGGGAAATTTTCAAGATATCAATGAGTCGTTTAAGCCAAAGGACAGTTATTTAATACAAGACGAATTGTGGGAAAACATTTATGACTATTTGGTATTTTTAAACTGACTTCAAAGTTTTCATCCGTTGTCAGTATTGCACAGACGCGCCTTTCGAGCGCAAAATAGATCAAACTTGCACTTTTGATTGCTTTAACTCTTTTCCTACTTATAAAGAGCATAGATTAAAACAAACTATGCTCAAAAAACTTCTTCACCTATTGATGTCCATCAGTTTAATAGGATCACACCAGGTACAAGGAACAGAAAACAAACCAGCTAGAATCATTACATACCGCTTTCTTTAAACGAGAGAGGGGGGTGTCAAAATTCTAAGCTGAAGGGTTTTCCGAGAGAGTAAATATACTGGTTTGACAGAAAGCTAATTGTTTTATGAGGTACCCTTGCCCCTTCATAAATTTAAGACTATTAACTTATTTAGCAAGATTTTATTTGATTTCAAAGCCCTGTGTAGACAGTTATTTGATTGTTCGTGCAGTTGTGTCTAATAAAGGTGCATATACTTATGCTATTTTTTTATACTTGTTCTATTTTTCTTAATTCCGCTTTGTTTTTATACTATCATAGGCAGCGCCTATAGATAGGCGCTGCCTAGGTTTATGGAATAAACTTCGTTGATTCGTTTATTTACCCGAGGAGGTTCATTGCATTGGTAATCAGAATATCTAGTGTCCTTTATAAGATTCTGAGTGATCGGAGGGTCGACACCCCCCCCCCCGCATGTTGTATTTTCCCAAATGCATCTGGTAAAAATTTGATATGGCCATTTATTGTCGTAGAAACTTCGAAAAAGGCTCATTTAATTGAAAATTGAAGGGACTAGTGCCCCTTTTAAGAGTCGAAAATGATTGGAGGGCAACTAGCCCCCGAGCCACGTCCACCATTTCCCAAAACACATCCAATCAAAATTTTGAGATAGCCAACTTGTTCAGCGTAGTTAAAAGATCCAATTATTATGTGTTTGAGGATGACACCCCCCCCCCCACATTCCTCAGGGCAATGGTTGTAAGTTATAGCCTGGGGGCATATAAACTTCAGAGGGGGTTCATTGGATTGGTAATCAGTAATTCTAGTACTCTTAATAACTTCAGAGTGATCGGAGGGTGGATAGTTCCCCTCCACACCCCATATTTTCCCGGAATGCATCTGATAGAAATATTGAGATGGCCATCTGTTGTCGTAGAAACTTAGAAGAAGGCTCAGTCGAATGGAAATTGAGGGACTAGTTACCTTTTTAATTATCGAAAATTATTGGAGAGCAAATAACCCCCCTCCCAAGCCTACATTTTCCCAAACATATCCAATCAGAATTTTTAGATAGCTATTTTGTTGAGCGTAGTTAGTAAGTCCGGAAATTATGCATTTGAGGATAACACCCCCCCCCCCACAACCCTCGGGACAAGGGTTGAAAGTTGTGCCCTGTGGGCATATAAGATTTTTATAGATAAGGTGGTCGTATAAACTTCGGAAGGGGTTCAACGGATTGGTAATCAGAAGTTCTTGTACTCTTTTTGAGAATCAAAGTGATTGGAGGGCGGATACCCCCATCTTGTATTTTCCGAAATGCATCTGATAGAAATTTTTAGAAGGCCATTTGTTGTCGTAGAAACTTTAAAAAAGACCCATTCGATTGGAAATTGAAAGGGCCTTTTTCAAGAGTGATTGGAGGGCAACCCCCCCCCCACCGCCCATCAGTTCCCAACATACATCTAATCAAAATTTAGAGATAGCTATTTTGTTCAGCGTAGTTGAAAGATCAAGAAATTTTTTTTCTGGGGATGACATCCCCCCTCCAAAGCCCTCAGCGCAAGGGTTGTAAGTTATGCCCTTAGGGTATATTAAGTTTTTATGGGGAGTGTAGTCGTATAAACTCCATACAGAGGTCATTAGATTGGAAGTCAGATGTTCTAATTCTCTTTTTATGAGTCAAAGTGATCGGGGGCAGCCACCCCCACCCCCCTACGTCGTATTTTCCACAAATGCATACGATACAAATTTTGTGATAGCCATTTGTTTAAAAAGATTCCAAAAATCATATAGTAAAGCCATTGGGGTGCACAGAAACCCCACGAATCTAGGGGTAAGGTTGTAAGTTAGTAAGGGGTAAGGGTTATAAGGGGCATTTAAAGTTTTTACGGAAGGGGTGGTCGTGCGAACTTTAGAAGAAGCTCATTTGATTTGAAACGTGTAGTTCAAGTTCCCTGATTAGAGTCAAACATGATAGAGAACAACTAGCCCCATCCCTGGCATCCTGTTTTCCCAAAACGTATTCAATTGAATTTGTTTCATATTCATTTTGTTAACAATAGTCCAAAAACCACATAGAAATGTCTTTAGGGTGAACACTATCCCCCAGAGCCTATGGACAAGCGTTTTAAGTTATACCCGGGGCATATAAGGTTTTTATGGAACGGGTAGTCGTATAAGCTTTGGATCGGAGGGAGCTAATTTGATTGGAATCCGGAAGTTTTAGTGCCCTTTTTAAGAGTCAAAAGTGAATGGAGGGCAATCAACACCTCGCCCCCCCCCAAAGCCTATCATTCCCCAAAACATATCCGATCGAAATTTTAAGAGAGCTATTTTGCTCAGCATTGTTGAAAGGTCCAGTAATTATGTTTACAGGGATGTCAACCTCCACACAGTCCTCAGGACAAGGACTGTAAGTTAGGACTGTAAGGACTATAACATACACATAGTATATCTTATTGAGAAAGGTATAGCCTACATGTTTGAACTTGAATTTCCAAGAAGACGAAGGGTATTCAGATGAGTTTTTCAGAGAATGTTGAGGGAAGTGTTGAACTAAATCAAAACACATTGTGAATATACGGATTGTCACAATGGTGTAATTTTAGTTCGTTTTGAATTCAACATACAAATAGCAACCCATACTATGGATTCCTATAGAAACAAACTGAAAAGATGTAAAATAATATTTTTCCCATTAAAAAGACAATAAAATGTCAATAAAAAACGAACAGAAATTAATTTTAAAAACTCCTTCCACAAAAGAAGTTTTTCAAAGTAAGATAAAGAGCTCTATTAAGCCAAAAATGAGCAGAAATAAAGTCAAATAATCTTCCAAACGTAAAACTACCACAAATCACTATCAATAAATAAATGAAACTCAAAACGAACAGAAATTACAATAAATAGCCGAGTCAAACTCAAAACGAGAAAAAATAACGTGAGTAGGGCTGGTAACCCCCATGCCTTCTCAAGATCAGAACATAATGTGCGCTTTACAGAAAATAACAATAAAAAATTACCGTAGATTGTCAGTTTAATTGACATATGCTGATATTTTTTCCTTAAAGTTTTGATAATCCCTTTTTTTGAAACTAAGAAAAGTGGAAACATTTAAAACGTATTTTGTTTTTGTATTTGTATTGCTACACTAGTTTCGTCAATTGTACTTTTTACACAAATTCCGCTTTGCTATTACACTATGCCAAGAAACGGCAAAAGCTAGACGGAACCCGAGCTATTTTTCTGTCAACACTAGCGCCATTTTCTACTGTTTTAAGTTATCCACACTCTTTGGGATGCTGTAAGCCACGCATATAAACAGGGAGGGGATAAACCTAAATCCGCAGAAATTTCAAGCTACTAATGAATTGTTTGGGCTAAAGGACAGTTATGCGCAATAAGACGATATCTGGCCGCTGAAATTCAGTGAGAAAACATTTATAACTCTTCTATGTTTCTAAACTGACCTCAGAGTTTTCGTTCGTTGTCACTCGAGTCTTTTGGGCACAAAGTAGACAAAACTGGCACTTCTGTTTTCCTAAACTCTTTTCCTACTTAGAAAGAGCAGTAGATTTAAAAAATTATGCTAGAAATTCTTTTTCAGGTATATACGACCCTCAGTTTAACAATATCACTCAAAAGGACACAAAGCATACCGTGCGAATATACCACATTATTTAAATGAGATCGGGAGTATCGAAATTCTGAGCCATTGGGTGTTCCGAGAGTAAATTTATTGGTTTGACAAAAATCTGATTGTTGTGTGGGATACCCTTTCTCCTTCCTCAATCTAAGAGAATTACCTTATTCTACCAGCTATTATTTGATATTAGAGCGCCGTATAGATAGTTATTTGCTTGTTCATACAATTGTGTCCAATAAACGTGGATATACCTATACTATTTTTTTTCTATTTTATATACTATTTCTATATTATTTTCTATACTATATTTCTATACTATTTTATATATTATTATTTTTTCAAATTTTTAGCATGCTATAAATACCATAAAAATATTTGAAGTGACAAAAACAAGAGAGGAATTTTAATAGTTGCATATTGTAACCTTGTTTTCTCCCTGTTTCAATAAAGGTGCTGGAACGTATAAGGTTTTGCAAGGGCCAATTGAACTGTAGCGACCTAGATTAAATCCATTTACAAAAACAATGCCTCGACTTTCTGTCCAGCTACTCATATCGATAAATGTGTCAGCTACTTCTTCTGAAAGGGACAGAATCATGGAGCCTCTAAGCACGGCAGGGCCATCGACATTTCCAGTGATGGGTTGGTATTGTGTCAGACTATAAGATAACAGAAAATTATCAGTTAGTGAACTTCCACAATAGAGAACACAAAATTAATTAGGGAAGAGGTTAATATAATTAATATAATACGCGTCATGAGAACAATGTCACACGTCATATATAATATGTAATAAATAAAATAAAGAATCTATTTATTTATACAATGAATAAATGTCATGTACCAAGCAAAGGTAGGAATAGATGACAAATATGCAATAAAAATAATCCAAACAACAAGACCCGAAGGGAAAGTGATACCGATATAAAGAAAATGCCAGGACGAAACTATTTCCATGCATATATTCAATATTGATATATCCAGTTCGTGTAATTGAATATGTCCTTATCCGATTGCACCAATCACTAGACTGTGGGGACAACCTCCAGGATGTCAGCCACCTAAATTATGATTTCAAAATAATAATACAGTTTTAGTTTTATGTTAAGATGTTAGAATTAACTGCAACAGATCCAAATTGAACATTATGTTTTCCAATTACAGATTACTGAATTTCTGAGGGAAAACTTAGACCTTTCTGATATTGCATTTAAAAAAAATTGTTTTTACAACTAAAAACAAGGAGTAACATTAAAACATAAAACAAAAGAAATTAAATTTACCGTATATGAAGGGGATTGCTCTTACGAAATGGCTCTTTGCGCTGAAGTTTGCTAGTACGTTTTACAAAGCTTCTTATTCTAATTAAACAGCCCTTGGGTTTCAGGAGTCGTTACTAAAGAATTCTGGACAGAAAGTCAAACTTTAACGCAAAGAGCTATTAAGGAAGGATAATCCTCCCAAACATTGAACTGTTGAATTTTCGGTCGTTTTGATTTTAAACGTTGCTCCTTACTTTCAGCCGAAAAAGACTTTCTTTATTTATTTAATTTGTCGTCATTTTTCAAATAATACTGAGAAATTTCACACCCCCCCCCCCTTGACGGAGAGTTCCCTCCTCCCATGGAAAGTTCCTCCCATGTATAAAAAGAACTTATTGGAGTGCATTAAGATAACTGGATTTGAATAAACTGTTTATTGGATAGATAACAGATAACTTAGGTTTTTAGTTTATCATGGGGGTCCTCAAACACCCCCCTTGGCAGTAAGTCTCTTTAATATGGCTTTATATAAATCGGGTGATCTTGCTTTTGCTAAATTCGCAAGGTGTCCTCTAGGACCCGTCAGAATTATAGACTCCATGAAGATTGTATCAGGCAGTTGGAAATATTTGATATATTGTTATGGGTCTCAAGACTAGCAGACGGTAGCGGATATTAGCCTACTTAATTTCGAATCAAATAAGAATAAAGCTTCGAAAAAAACTGCGAAATATTTAAAAAAAGCTATTGATGAACTTAATCTAATGCCTGATATTTACCTTGAAAAATTTAAGAAGACAAAAAAGACTGATCAGTCCTTTTCCATGGTTCCAAAAACTGTAGCCGCTCAGAGCGCAAGTGCTGTTAGTAAGACTAATGAAGTAATAGCATGATTAACGGCGACAGAAATAGAAATTGCTCACAATAAGGATAACTCGAGATAGGACATTGAAACAGAGGCGTTAACTCGCTTAGCTACGATTGATAAAACAATATTCTCAGTTGAAAACATCATTTTGGAAGTATACCAATCTATTATTGTGGAATATACCCTAAAATTTACTGAAATTGAAAAGCAACTGAAGTCTATGAAAAGTCTCCTTGGATCTCTAGACGCTAGAATACTTCAGATTGAACGGCGTATATATGATATCGAACAAGACTCGAGACTAGATTCACTCATGTTCAATGGCGTTAAACAAAACCCAACTTCGGACCTGAAAACTACTATGTTAAATATCCACCAAGAAAAGATGGAACCCGCCAGAATAGCTAATGTTAACAAAAGCAAAGTGCACCGATTTACCTTTGGAATTTCTGTTCGGCCAGATAAAATTGCCCCTGCACTGATTACATTCCTTGACAAAGAGATCGCGAAAGGTGTTTATGCAGCTAAGAAGAAACGTGTAAAAGTGGTATTTTTTTTTCGTAAAATCCAACCCACCAGTAGCGGGTTGTTCTTAACACAGGTCGTGAAAAATATGGCAACTAGTGTGTTTGGTCTGATCAAGGGCGTGTTTTGTCCGCCTTCCCAATGAGACCACTCCACGTAGACCTTGGTCAATCGAGGATATGTTCTATTATTTATTAATTTCTTTTTCTCTCTTTTTTTCTTTTCCCTTGTTTCCATTTTCATGTCTATATTAATGTCATTAATTCGAAAAGTTTTCGTTAATGAATTATTTTATCATATAGTTGTGCTTTATGAATTGAAAACCCTTTTTCCTTCGTTAATTGAAGAGATTTATGTGTAATCTGCTTCGTATTTTTGTTACTGACCTGTTTTCATTGCGTCAGTTTGGAATCTTGATCCTTTGCTATTTGAAAACGATTTTACTTGGTGGTCTCATGGGTACATTAATGCAATAAAGTTTAAGCGTTATACTTTTTCTTTTCAGGAACTGTGAAGTAAGATTCATGATTTAAGGAAGTCACCAAATTTATTTGAAATTACTATTATCAATATTTTCAATAATACAAATGCACATATCGCTTGATTATTGATATGATTGTTGTGATTTTTTTTTTTTTTTTTTGTTCGTTTATAGCCTCTTAGTTATTTTTAATTTTTTTTTTTCAGTTTTGTGTGTGTTGTGGCGCAGTTTTGATAAACCATCTCTTTAAGTTTTATGAATAGTTTCTAATTCAGGCTCTGGGGATGCTTACTCCCTTAACGGGCGTTTACTTGAATTGCAAAGTAACCTATTAGATGTGTTAAGCATTATTAATAAATCTATTGGTCAAATTAAAAGAAATTCTGTATATATTTCCCAACCAATTACTTGTAAGTATGTTTCCGATTTAAAGTGGGCTACTAGACGGGATGATCATTTTTTGGTCCTTTAGTTTAATATTCAAGGTCTAAGTTCATTAAATTTGTTAACTTATTAAATTATTAATTTTTAAATTTATTAAATTTGTTAACATTAAATTAGATGTGTTAAGCATTATTAATAAATCTATTGGTCAAATTAAAAGAAATTCTGTATATATTTCCCAACCAATTACTTGTAAGTATGTTTCCGATTTAAAGTGGGCTACTAGACGGGATGATCATTTTTTGGTCCTTTAGTTTAATATTCAAGGTCTAAGTTCATTAAATTTGTTAACTTATTAAATTATTAATTTTTAAATTTATTAAATTTGTTAACATTAAATTAGATGTGTTAAGCATTATTAATAAATCTATTGGTCAAATTAAAAGAAATTCTGTATATATTTCCCAACCAATTACTTGTAAGTATGTTTCCGATTTAAAGTGGGCTACTAGACGGGATGATCATTTTTTGGTCCTTTAGTTTAATATTCAAGGTCTAACTTCGTCGATTGATCAGTTGAGGCAGATAGTTTTTGATGGGCGATCCGATGTTATCGGATTATGTGAGATTTTTCTTAATTCTCGCAATGAAATGCTTTTAGAAGATGAAGTAGTAACAATTCATAAAACTTAGAGATGGTGTATTAAACCTGGTTACAAAATAGAGCGACTAAATTGTAGATGGATGGCAAAGGGTGGTCTAGTAATTTTTATTTCTGATGCTCTTCCCTATTTTGTTCGAAGCGATCTGTCAAGGAATGATGAAGGGGCTTTTGAATCCCAGTTTATTGAAATCAAATTACAAAATAAGGTTTTGATGATTGGTAATATTTATACATCTCCAAGTTGATCTGTCCCTTCTTTTCTTCAGGTCCTTGCTGAGGTCTTGGATTTAATAGGCAGACAATCGTGTGAGCTTGTAATAATGGGTGATTTTAACTTAAATCTAACTGATATGGCATCCTCTATCACGGTGGATTTTCTTTCAAATATGCTCGCTGCTGCTGTTCTATCAACAACCTGTATTCCGATACGTTTAACTGATACTGTAGCGTTTTTAATTGATAATATTTTTGTCTCTTAATTTGGTTCGGAATTCTGTTATAGTGAGTGACATCTCAGACCATTTTTCTGTACTTTCCAGTTTTAACCTTGAAAAAACATTGAGTAGGAATAATCCAGCATCTGCTTCAGCTTCTTTTAGGTTTGGTCTAAAATATTCATTTTCCCATTCAAATCCGCCTAAAATCCCATTTAGCTGAGAAGACATGGAATATTTTTGGTAAGAATAATGATTTTTGTTCAAAGTTCATAAGTCAGAAAAGCCATCTTTGAATGCTGCACGTCTTCTGCAATTCAAACTCTGTAGGAATATTTTTAACTCTTTGTGTCGTAAGGCCAAATTCCTTTATTATTCCAAAAGATTCTCGGACTGTGGGAAGGATATTCGAAAAATTTGGCAAGAAAGCATTTCCGTCCTAAAACGTTCTTCTCCAGCTCCTTCTATACCTCCAAGTCTTGTAGCTGGTGATGCCGTTGTTGAGGGTGTTCCATCTGTTCAAGAAGCATTTACATTATATTTTACCAATATTGGGAAAACTACTGCTTCTTCAGTCAGGTCCTCGCAGTCTCAACCAGATTGCAAATCTTATCTTGGGCCGCCTTGTTTCAAATCGATGGAACCGTATCCTGCTTTTTATGTTAATGACCTTATAGTTGCGGTTAAGAAACAGAAACCTACAGTCTTTTAGAGTCTACAGTCTACATTCATGCACGTCATTCACTTTTCATCAACTTCATAGTGATGTTCCCACAGTCCTTCAAACTACTCCTTCTTTCATCACTGATAGGTCTACGCGTCATCTTCGCAACTTAAAGAATATTAATATTTTATTTACTCCACCGGTGGGTCTGGCTTTAATCCATTAATTGCTTGTCATATCGTTTTGAATAGCCTACCTGAGTTAGCTCAAGAATGTCACTCATTTGGTAGTTTCAACAGAATTTTAAGAAATTTTTTAATGTCTTGATGTTTATGTTTATATTTTTTCTTTTTTTCTTTGGAAGGGGGGGGGGGGGCAGGTGACCCTAGTCTCGGTTAGAAATGTTTGTTGTGAGGGGTGTTGAGTTTTGCTTAACATTTCTTGTGGCTTGGTTTCAAATATGTATTTTGAATTTTATTTAATTTGTTGGATAGTTCTATATTTTCTATATATTTTTTGGATGGGGGGGGGGGGGTCTCATAATGTTTAGGTAAATTGATGTTTTGTGTGTTTGTGTGTTGAGTCTTTGAATGGTTGTAATGCATTATATTGAAATTTTTTGTATTTATTTCATTTTTGTTTCTCCCCTGTTTTTTTTCTGGCCATAGAGCCTTACGCTGTGTTTTTGTTGTAAATTTATTGGTTGAATAAATTGACTGATTGTAAAATATCACCACCACTCAAACAATCGCTGAAAGTTCAACCCGGAAAATTTCTTGCTAACTACTGCGTCTGAAAAATTTTCCTTAGCATACTTTCAATTGAAAAAGACATAAATTTCTGATCGTTTTTCATTTTTGCTGGAAATCTCTTCCGTGGAAAATTTGACATTCTATGGAAAATTTTCCCAAAAATCTCCCCTCCCCAAGTGGAAAGTTGTTCCCAAGGAAAATTTCCCCATGGGGATTTTTTCGGACGGAGAGTCCCCTGTGCCACGCAAAAATCTTCCAGATAATTCCAAACCCACTGAAATTTGCTTCGGGCAATATACCCAAAAAATCTCCACATGTAAAATCAAGTCGGGAAAGAGAAATTAAGACAAATAAAAATAATTTCATATAAGAATTCTGGCAAATTCCTTCAGTGTAAGATTTGTCCTGGAAATTTTACCCCCGGACATTTCCCTTCTCATGAAATATTCTCCCCGAGGAACATCGCCCAGCAGAAACTCCCTCATCTCTAAAAACTGTATACTTTCCAATAACAAATACTATACATAAACAATAGGCAAATTAACTAGCTTACAGCCCTTACCAGAGGGGTTATATTACCCTTTCGGGTAAAGTTATTAGAAATGTTGATTATTCTGAGGAAAACGGCTGTCTCAAAATTTTGATCGGATGAATTTGGGGGAAAAAGAGCCACAAACAAAGTTCATCAGAATGAAGAATCCATTTCTACTACAAAGTTGTCGTTGCTTCGTAAATCAATGAAAATTGCAGTAAAAAGTTGCCCAGAGGGTCTGATTTGGAGAAGAATCATGCAAATTGGAAGCAATGTTCAAACTAAACCCCTTTACAATTTGAAAAATTACTTTCCTATATCTTCATTTTAATAAACAATCGAAAAAAGCTAACATACTAGATGTTGACTAACACCTTTTATGTATTTTCATCAAAAACTAACAAAAATTCTTCCAAGGTCCCAAGGTTAGAAAACTACTACCCTGATTTTACATCTTCAGAAACACTGACCCAGGTACCAAAGCCCCGATGTTATTATGAACTATCAAGGTGTCAATTGACCTTGTTCCTAATACTAAAAGCTATTTAGGTAACATTTAAAGTTACTGTTCGTACTTAACTTAGGCCTGGAAGATGATTTATATTTCGTGAATTAAAGACATCTCCCCTAAATGATTGTTCGGTGCAAAACTTTTTAGAAGTTCTTGAGACATCTCCTGTGACCTGACTCGGCTGAAGCATGCCCGTTTCATTTTTTTAGTCTCACCAGTGTGACATGCCTCGGAAAGTGTGATACCCATGTAGCTTTGTTATTTTTACGTATCTCAATAAGTGTTCTGTACTTAGATGTTATAATATATAATTGCAAAAGATATGGGTATGACAATTTCTTTGTAAATTCTTTGTTATTATCATTACTCTAACCAACAAAGGAATTTTGAAATTACCATCCACTGAAATTATACCAGCAACAAAGGTTCAGGAATATATATCTCTCTCTAGTCCAAATATAAGGAGACTTGGCAATTTATGCATATTTTGAGTTATTCGATGGATTCCATTTCATCACGCCTGGGGAACTATGAGTATAGTTTGTTGGGAAAGATTCTGACTAATAATGACACTGCATAATTTCTCAAGTTCTAAGTAGAGCTTCTATCATCTGTTTTCTTTTGTTTTTATTCTTTTGTAGATTCTTTTGCTTCCTCAATGAAAAGAGAAGAAGCCTGTAGACATTAGCCTACTTGTTCAGCCCAATCAAGTTTGCCGAAAAAGGTAGCGGT
>NC_088869.1:43209957-43290922 GCF_032884065.1 Artemia franciscana
GTAAAGAGCGAGGTATCGACGAGGGTTGAACCCCCATCATATACGCAATAAAAACATACGAATGTAGAAGGTCGCTACGTAAGTTAATTCGTAAGTTACATATATTTTTTACCAATGAAAACATTTGTAAAAAATTAAAAGTTCTAGTTGCTTTTTACAGTAATCAAAAACTTGGGGGGCAACTAGGCTTCCTCCCTCGCTCCTTTCGATTCGATCACTCCTTCGTAAGTTAAAATACCTCATTTTTCTAATTTTTCAGAATTAACCCCCCCCCTCCAACTTGTCCAACCAGAGCAGATCTGTTCTGGCTATGTCAATCACGTATCTAGGACTTATGCTTATTTTTCCCACCAAGTTTCATCCCGATCCATCCGCTCCAAGCGTTTTCCAAGATTTTAGGTTCCCCCTCCCCTCAATTCCCCCAATGTCAACGGATCCAGTCGGAATTTAAAATAAGAGCTCTGAGACACGATATCCTTCTAAACTTCAAATTTCATTAAGATCCGATCACTCCTTCGTAAGTTAAAAATACCTCATTTTTCTAATTTGTTCCGAATTAACCCCCCCCCAACTCCCCCAAAGAGAGCGGATCCGTCCCGGTTATGTCAATCACGTATCAAGGACTTGTGCTTATTTTTTCCACCAAGTCTCATCCCGATCCCTCCACTCTAAGCGTTTTCCAAGATTTTAGGTTCCTCATCCCCCTCGATTCCCCCCAGTGTCACTGGATCCAGTCGGGATTTAAAATAAGAGCTCTGAGACCCAATATCCTTCCAATTTCAAATTTCGTTAAGATCTGACCATTTCTTCGTAAGTTAAAATACCTCATTTTTTCTATTTTTCCAAATTGACCAGCCCCCACTCCCCCCAGATGGTCAAATAGGGATAACGACTATTTCTAATTTAATCTAGTCCGGTCCCTGGTACACCTGCCAAGCTTCATCGTCCTAGCTTGCCTGGAAGTACCTGAAGTAGAAAAACCAGGACAGACAGACAGACCGACCGACAGACAGACAGACAGACTGACAGAATTTTCGATCGCTATACGTCACTTGGTTAATACCAAGTGCCATAAAAAACTCAGGTTATTTTTTAACTGAAAGGAGGGAGCGACATTAATTGTCGAAAATTAATTAATTTTTAATTTTAATTAAAATTAAGCGACATTAATTGCGCATAAATTCTTGAAAAGTCTCCCCTCATTTGAAATATAACCTCCAGAAAAGACCACCCAATTTAAAAATTTCCCTGTACAAAATAATCACTCCCTTACCAAAATACTTTCCTCGGAAAGATATCTGTATATTTCCCATAAGATATATGCCCAGTAAAATATTTAAGTAATAGGCAAAGTTTAAAGCTTGTAGTCATTTTCCATGGGTGTCGAGTGGTCAAGTTATCTTCAAACACGTAGTTAATATGTCTTTCGACTATTTTTAACCAAAATTGGCTAGGTCAATTTTTTACAATAAGACTTTGGTGAAAGAACGGGCGTGAGAGGGGGTAAAAACCCGACAAAAACTTTCTCCCCTCCGGACAATTACTTTAATATCTCCAAATGTAAAATTGAGTCGGCAAAGAGAAAGTAATACTAATAAGAATAAATCCGTATAGGAATTCTTGTAGATTCCCTCCCCATAAAAAATTCTCCCTATCGAGAATCCCCGGCAGAAAATTACCCCCCCCCCCGCAACTCAAATTATGTATGCATACTTTCCAACAACAAATAGTCAGATTTTATAACTTGAAGACCTTTCTCCAGGGGCTGTGGGCGTCATTTTGTCTCCGAAGAGATCCTTATTGGGGCTTCCGACTATGCTGAGCAAAATGGCTACCTCAAAATTTAATCAGACAACTTAGATAGGAAAAAGGGGACGACTAGGGTGCTAGTTGTGCTCTAGTCTGTTTGTCACTTAAGAAGGGCACTAGAACTTCTAATTTCCGTTCGAGTGAGCTCTTTACCGATATTCAAGGACTATTGGTTTTGATGCGACATCCCCTGGGGAAGAAAAAGTTCCGCTTTTGAGTTCAAAACTTCTGCATAGGGATTTGGCTAAGCTTAATCTGATGATTTGATTTTCAAAAAGATCCCTTGACTTTTAAAAGTTGTTTTCCCCCTTTTAAGAAAATCAAGCAATTTTTTCTAGGCTCGTAGCTTTTGATGGGTAACAGTAACAGTAAACTGTATGAATCTTATCAAACAGTTCGTGGTAATGAACTGTAGTAAGAAGCGAACCGGCTCAGTAGTAACCAAAACTCTAGAAAATGGAATTTTGATATGTTGATGGATTTTTGAATGGAATTTGGAATTTTGAAAATTAGCCTGAGAAAATTGGCCTTCTTTTAGAAATTAGGGGGAAACACCCCCTAAAAGTCATTGAACCTTACCCAAAATTACACCATCAGATTCAGCGCATCAGAGAACCCTATTACAGAAGTTTCAAGCTCCTATCTACAAAAATGTGGAATTTTGTATTTTTGCCAGAATGCAGATCTCGGATGCGTGTTTATTTGTTCGTTTTTTTTTTGTTTTTTGTTGTTTTTTTTCCCAGGGGTGATCGTATCGACCCAGTGGTCCTAGGATGTTGTGAGAGGTCTCATTGAAATGAATAGTTAAACGGAAAAGTTCAACGGAAATGAAAAGTTAGAGTGCCCTTTTTAAGTGACCAAAAAAATTGGAGGGCACCGAGGCCCCCTTCAACGCTAATTATTCTCCCAAAGTCACCGGATAAAATTCTGAGATAGCCATTATATTCAACAAAGTCGAAAAATCTTATAACTAGGTCTTTGAGGACGACTTACTCCCCCACAGTTCCCGTTGGAGGGGCTACAAGTTACAAATTCTGACCAGTGCTTAAATATAGTAATGGTTATTGGGAAGTGTACATAAGTTTTCAAGGGGATTTTTTGGTTGGGGGGCTAACAAGAGGGGGATGTGTTTGGGGAGCTTCCCATCGAGGAATTTGTCATGGGGGAAGAAAATTTCCATGAAGGGAGCTCAGGATTTTCTAGCATTATTTAAAAAAAAACAATGAAAAAATAAATATGAAATAGTTTTTTCAACTGGAAGTAGGGAGCAGCATTAAAACTAAAAACGAACTGAAATTATTACGCATATGAGGGGCTCACCTCCTCCTAATATCTCGCTCTTTACGCTAAAGTGTTTTTATTAATTTCAACTATTTATTCTACAGCTTTTGTGATTCAGGGGTCATTCTTAAGGAATTGGGACAAAATTTAACCTTTAGTGTAAAGAGCGAGGTATTGACGAGGGGGTAACCCCTCTCATATACGTATTAAAACATGAGAAAACAAAAGTTCATTACCTAAGCTAATTTTTAAGTTACGTATATCTTTTATTAATAAAACATTCGTAAAAAAAATTAAAAGTTCTAGTTGCCTTTTTAAGTAACCAAAAAATTGGAGGGCAAATAGGCCTCCTCCCCCGCTCCTTTTTTATCAAAATCATTCGATCAAAAATATGAGAAAGCCATTTAGCCAAAAAAAAAAAAAAATTCGTTTTATTTATTCATCTGCGGTGAGCCAAAATCAAAACAAGCATTGGTTTGAAAACGTCCAGAAATTAAATAAAAAAAGTTTGTTTAACTTAAAGTAAAGAGCGACATTAAAACTTAAAACGAACATAAATTACTTCGTATATGTTTACAATGTTTACGAACTTCGTATATGTTTAAAACAGCATATTTACTGTTTTAAAAAGTAGAGGTGAGAGAGAGTCAAACTTTAGCGTAAAGAGTGGGGCGTTGATGAGGAAGCAGCCCCTTTCATATACGAAGTAATTTCTGTTCGTTTTAAGTTTTAATTTCTCTCCTTACTTTAAGTTAAAAAAAACTTGTTTTTTTTTATTTAATACATTTAGAATCGACATAATGAGCCGATTCTTTGGTATGTCTATTGATGTTGAAATTCCGGGTCTTAGAGATCCTGTTATTGTTGAACCGCCTCGCTCCATACTTACAGTTCGTTACCAAGAACTGTTCGTATAACGTTTTTCTTCTTCTTGGCCAGATAATTTTGTCCCATGACCTATCCGAAATCCTTTGCTTTCTACAGTAACTCTTATATTTTCATTATTTTTTTTCTATAATTTATTTTGTTTGTGTTTTTTTTAGCCTTTGATACTACTCAGTTTCCGAAATTGATTTAAAATGTCCAAGTAGGGAACCATATAAATTTAAAATAGACAATATAAACACGGTATTATGCCATTTACGTGTTTAATGAGATTAATATTTTATTTTAAAAAAAATCCAACATTGCAAGAAAAAAATAGCTACAACATAAAAAAGAGCCAAACAATAGTAAAACTGATAGCATTTTCTAACTCTAGTCGAACCCCTTCCGGGCAATTACTCTTAATATTACTCCAAAATGTAAAACTGAGTCGGCAAAGAGAAAGTAAGACTAATAAAAATAAATTCGAATAGAAATTCCTGCAAATTCCCTCCCCAATGGCACATTCTTCCTGTTGAGAATCCCCTCAGCAGAAAATTCACCCCCCCAGTCCAAAAAATGTCTGCATACTTCCCAATAACAAATAAGGTATGTAGACAATAGGCCGATCTTATAACTAGAAGACTTTTCCCCAGGGGCTGTGGGAATCATGTTGTCTCCGGAGAGATAATTGTTGGGCCTACCAACTGTGCTAAAAAAATGGCTACTTCAAAATTTTGGTCGGACGACTTAGAGGGAAAAAGGGATGACAAGGGGGCTTGTTGTGCCCTAATCTGTTTGTCACTTAAAAAGGACAATAGAATTGCTAATCACCGTTCAAATGAGCTCTTTACCGATATTCTACGACTATTTGTTTGATGCGACGGCCTCTGGGAATAAAAACACAAAATTCTACTTTTTTCCAGATGGGAGTTCAAAACGTCTTCAATAGGGTTTTGGATAAGCTTAATCTGATGACTGGATTTTCAATAAGAACCTTTGACTTTAAGGGATTTTTTCCCCTTTTAAGAAAATCAAGCAATTTTTAGGTTTTGATTGCTAACACAAAACTTTATGAATCTTATCAAACAGTTCTTGGTAACGAACTGTAACAAGAAGCGACCCTGCTCAATAGTTACCGAAACTTCAAAAATTGGAATTTCGATGCCAATAGTTACATCAAAAGAATTGCATTTTTATGCTTATTTCAGATATATAAATTTCATCAAGTTTTGTTTCAAGTTCAAGTGTTTTTCAATTTGCCTTATTTTAGAATATAGGGGGAAATACCCCCTAAAAATAATAAAATCTTAAGAAAATCACACCATCAGATCCAGCGTATCAGAGAACTCTACTGTAAAAGTTTCAAGATCCTATCTACAAAAATGGGGAATTTTTTATTTTTTGACAAAAAATAGATCACGGATGCGTGTTTACTAGTTTTATTATTTTTTTTGTTGTTGTTTTTTCCCAGGGGTGATCGCATCAACCCAGTGGTCCTAGAATGTAACGAGAATGCTCATTCTAACAGAAATTAAAAGCTCTAGAGCCCTTTTTAAGCGACCAAAAAATTGGGAGGGCACCTAGGCCCCCTCCCTAGCTCATTTTTTCCCAAAGTCACCTGATCAAAATTTTGAGATGACCATTTTTTTCAACATAGTCGAAAAAACTAATAAATATGTCTTCCGGGACGACTTCATCCCCCACAGTCCAATGGGGTGGGACTGTAAGTTACAAACTTTGACCATTGTTTACATATAGCAATGGTTATTGGGAACTGCACAGAGGCTTTCAGAGGAATTTTTCACGTTGAGGGGTAGGGGTCCGGGGGTTGGAAGGATCTTTCTACGGAGGAATTTATCATGAGAGAAGATAATTTCCATAAAGGGGGCGCAGGATTTTCTAGTATTATTTTTTTTAAATGAGCAAATAAATCAAAATTTTTTTTTAGCGGGAAGTAAGGAGCAGCATTAAAACATAAAATCAACAGAAATTATTACGTATATAAAGGGGTCCGTCACCTCCACCATACCTTAGTCTTTACGCTAAAGTATTTGTAGTAATTTCATCGATTTATTCTACGGCCTTTGTTATTCAGGGGTCATTTTTAAAGAATTGGGACAAAATTCAAGCTTTAGTGTAAAGAACTAGGTAATGACGAGGTGGTGAATCCCCTCATTTACTTAATGAAAATATGCAAATATAGTAATTTGTAACGCAAGTTAATTCGTAAGATATCAGTATTCGATTTCTTAAAATAATTCGTATGATTAATATTCGTAAGAAAATAAAAGTTCTAGTTGCCTTTTTAAGTAACCAAAAATTGTAGGGTAACTAGGCCTCTTCTCCCATCCCATTTTTATCAAGATTGTCTGATCGAAACTATGAGATAGCCAATTACCCCCCTCCCCCAAAAAAAAATATACAAATTTCGTTTTGATTATTTATATGCGGTGAGCGAAAATCAAAATATACAATAATTCTAAAACGTTCAGAAATTATATTAAAGAAATTATATTAAAAAAACAAGTTCTTTTTAACTGCAAGTAAGGAGCGACATTATAACTTAAAACGAACATAAATTATTCCTTATATGAAAAGGGTTGTCCCTGCCTCGACACTCCTCTCTTTACACTAAAGTTTTTTATTGTTTTAAAAAGTAGAGTTGTGAGAAAGAGTCAAATTTTAACGCAAAGAGCAAGGCGTTGAAGAAAATACGTCATAAGTTCTGTTCGTTTTAATTGAGTTGTGAGAAAGAGTCAAGTTTTATCGTAAAGAGCAAGGCGTTGAAGAGAGGACAACCCCTTGCATATAGGGAATAATTTCTGTCCGTTTTAATTTTTAATGTCGTTCCTTACTTGCAGTTAAAAAACTAGTTTTTTTTTTATTTAATACATTTAGAATCGGCATAACGAGCTGATTCTTTTGGTAAGTCTGTTGATGTCACAATTCCGTGTTTTAGAGTTCCAGTTACTATTGAACCGCATCGCTCCATACTTACAGTTCGTTACCACAAACTTTTCGTATAACTTTTATCTTCTTCTCTGCCAGATAATTTTTGTCCCAAGACCTATCCTAAACTCCTCTTTTTCAATTTTTTTTATTTTTATTTTTCTTATTTTTCTTTTTATTTCTCAAGAAATAATTCTTATTTTTTCATTTTTCTATAAATTAGTCTGTTTGTATTTCTTTTTTAGCCTTTGATATTCCTCAGTTTCAACTGTTCGATCTTCTTCTCGGCCAGATAATTTTTGTCCCATGACCTATCCGAAATTTCGAATTTTAAACATAATCTCTTTTTTTTACATTTATTTTCCATCAATTATTCTGTTTGTATTTATACTCCTCAGTTTCCAGCAACATACTCCTCTGTTGCCTTTGATACTCCTCAGTTTCCGAAATTGATTTAATTTTAAATTCCCAAGCAGAGAACCATTTAAATGTAAATAGACAAGATTAACACGGATATTTGTCATTTATATGTTTAATGAGATTAATATTTTACTTTAAGAAAACACAATCCATTATTGCAAGAAAAAATAGCTACAGTATAAAAAAGAGCCAGACAGTAGTGAAACTGTTAGAAATGTCTAACTCTAGTCAAACTAATGGTACCATTTGTTTGTTTTTTTTTAGATCATAAATATTTTGCGTCTAATTAGGAAAAGTCAAAGGATGAAAATATAAAAGTGCAGAAAAGTATTTTTTCAAATCCAGGGGAGGAAAAATTGTTGTTTTTTTAATTATTTTAACAAAAAAAAAATCCAAGAAAGCAGCTCCTTTTTCAATGAAAATACCAAGAAAACATTTTAACGAACGAAAAAATTAAATCAAAATTGAGGGTCTTCCATAAAAAAAATATAAAATCTTGGTTCTTTAATTGGCATTAGTTGGAACTAGCATTTATTAATGACCTCAATACACAACATTAGGGATGGGGGGGGGGAAAAAATAATAATCCAAATCCAGGGAAGGGAAACTAATAATTCCAGTACAACTTTATAAATATACCTGAAGGGACTTCTTAAAATTTTGCTTTGTTTAAGATGATCATTCTCATTAGCTAACTGAACGTTATTTACTGCTACCCCTCAGTTTTTCTGACATTTAAAGTCAAATTCCATGGAATTATTAGTTTTGATCTGGACATGATTCTCTTCGTCTGAAAAAGGCCAGCTAATATTATAGTTTTTAAAGTTCTCTGTTTGTTTTTATCAAAAAATGTCTTTTAATGTTTTTCTCACATATTTGCTCTCAGTTTATCCCTCATCTCCCCTGTACTTCGATATAGCCCTAGACTAAGCACCAAAATATAAATTACAAATTTGTGGCTTATAAATTTATTCTACTGAATAAAATTTGTATTATAATAGTACAGTAGCCAGTTCATATGCGCATAAGCATTGGTGTACAAAGGCCCAGCCCTCAGTTGCAAGTTTAAAAGATTTCGGAAAGTTTCTCTAAAAGTCCTTCTTTAATTTAAATCTTTCTTAAATTGTGCGGTATTCATAAGGTATGAATGTCTTATGTAAACGTCCCTGAAGGATAAAATTACAGAAAGCGCTATTGCCAAGCAAAAGGTTGTCGATTCAATGTAGATTAAATAAAAAAAACTAATTTTTTTTAGCTGAAAGTAAGGAGCGACATTAAAACTTAAAACGAACAGAAATTACTCCGTATATGAAATGGGTTGTCCCCTCCGCAATCCCTCGCTCTTTACGCTAAAGCTTTTAATTTTTTTTTAAAAAATAGAATTGTGGCAAAGAGTCAAACTTTAGCGTAAAGAGCGAGGGATTGCGGAGGGGACAAACCATTTCATATACGGAGTAATTTCTGTACCCTGTAATTTCTATCTTATCAAAGCTATACAAATAATGGCAACACCGCCTCATTAATCTGAATAACTTTGCAACACAAAGTAAAAACGTTTCTTATATACGAGACAGGGTATAAGAAACAGCCTTAAGAATAGAACTTTCAAGCCATATACAACCTTAAACAATAAAGGGAAGATTTAGAGGTTGGTTTTAGGCGCAAGTTCCCCCCTCCTAGACAATGACCTTAAATGGAAGTCCCACACTTCCCACTTATTTAAATCTGGTAGTTTTCTCCTTAAGTCTTTTTCCCTTCTCAAATGGTTCTCCATGTCAATCCAGAACCTTGAAATAGTTTATTGGTCTTGTGTAAGACCCTGTCTTGAATATGCTCGTCCTGTCTAGCACCCTGGGTTGACCAAAGACAAGTGATCTAAAACTGAAAGTATTCAAAAAAGACCAATAATAATATAACCACAATCCATAATATAATTAGCCCTAGAGGACCTGTCTAAAGGATCCCACCCCAAGAAACATTGGGCCTTAAAAAATGAATTCGTTTGTCCGGATATATTAATAAAGCTATTTGTCTTTCAAATAACAACTGTTAGTGATTTCAAATCATTATTAAGTGAAGTATAGCTTTTTTCTTAAGAAAAAAAAATGTTAACTGTCTCATCAATTCTACTTCCAAGCCTAAACAATGGTTGCCGTGCAGCCGAATCCTTGTTTAACTAAATCCCTTACAACTCAGCCTATTCAATTGAACCACCGCAAAAATCCTCCCCCTCGCCTTGTTTAAATTAACCCCATGTGACTCGAATCCAATGCAACTCAGTTCCCATACAAGGCAACCCTAATTCTGCTTATCCCCGTGTAACTCAATCCTGTGTTAAACTTACCTTAATCATCCTATGCTATCCCAGCATCATTTAAAAAACAATCAGAAATTGAATTTAAAAAAAATATATTTTTGAACTGAAAGTAAGGAGTAACATTAAATTTAAAAACAAACAGAAATTATTATGTATATGAGGGGGTTCGTATATGAGGGAGTTTCGTAAACAAATGCCTCGTTGTTTACACTAAAGTATTTTTAGCTGTTTCAAAAGAGCAATTTATTGTAATTAAACGGACTTTTGGTTCAGGGGTCATTCTTAAAGAATTGAAACAAAATCCGAACTTTAGTGTAAAGAGTGAGGTAGTGACAAGGAGGCTAGCCCCCTCATATTACGTATATGACGAAGTTCGCCCCCTCGTCAATACCTCGCTCTTTTCGCTAAAGTTCGAGTTCTGTAAAATAATGGCCGATATAAGCAATAATTTGTTATTGTTATTTTTTGTTCAGTCTTAGCATTTAATTTTACCTTGAGCAGCTTCATAACTATGATTTTTATGGGATAATAAACCAAAGATATTATATGTGTTAGGCTTGTGGTTGACAAAACAAACAAGTTTTTTCCAACTGGAAGTAAGGAATAACATTAAAACT
The DNA here is from genome assembly GCF_032884065.1 of Artemia franciscana. Classification (NCBI taxonomy): domain Eukaryota; kingdom Metazoa; phylum Arthropoda; class Branchiopoda; order Anostraca; family Artemiidae; genus Artemia; species Artemia franciscana. Next base: position 43,220,218 of record NC_088869.1, read on the forward strand.
TAAAACGAACATAAATTATTGCGTATATCTTTTAAGATATTATCTGTAAATCATTTGAGAATTGCTCAACTTGCGAATCTTATTTTCATAAATATAGTTTCGACCTCTCTTGCCGTTTTGTTACTATGCCTTACAAAATCGGTTGCAAATATCGCTAATTAAAGTAACGTGGAAGAATTTTTCCATGGAGAAATTTCTCGTGGGGGAAGGGATCAAGTTTATTCAACATAAAGCAAGAAGCAGCATTAAAACCTAAAACAAACTGAAAATATTACACATGTGAGATGGGTTGCCTCTCCTCTGTAGCTTGCTCTTACGCTAAAGTTTCTTTTTCAACTTTTAAAAGAGGATATCATTTTAATTAAATAGCCTTTGTGATTCAGAAGTCATTCTTAAGCAACTGAAACAAACGTCAAACTTAGGCTATTATAAGATAATTATTAGATTCAAAAAGTAGAACTGACATGCAAATTTTGTTTTAATTAGTCATGTACGGTGAGCCATATTCAAAATCTGCATTAATTCAAAAACACTCAGAAATTAAATAAAAAGTAGTTTTTATTTTACTGAAAGTATGGAGCAACATTAAAACTTAAAATGAACAGAAATAATTCCATATATGAAAGGGGATGTCCCCTCCTCAATACCCGCTATTTACGCTAAAGTTTGACTCCTTGCCACAACGCTACTTTTTAACAGTTAAAACTTTAGCGTAAAGAGCGGGGCGTTGAGGAGGGAACAGCCCTTTTCATATATACAATACTTTCTGTTCGTTTTAAGCTTTAATGTAGCTCTCTACTTTCAGTTAAAAAACTTTTTTTAATAGCACAAGAATGAAAAATCTAAGTAAGGCCACAACCCATGAACATACAGATATATTGCCAATTTAAATTTATCAAAATCTCATGGAGATTAAGGGTTCGTAATCAAATATTCAGATTGCTCAATAAAACTAAAATCATTAGTTCGGATCATCACAAAAAATACTTCAAGATTCCAAAAACCCTAGACCCAAATAGTTAAACCAGTAGTTCGGGAGCTGCACACAGTTAGATATACATGTGCCTTCTAACTTCAACGATAAACTGCCTTCGATATACCTAAATAAAGACGTACTAAGATGCCAGAGGTTTAATGTAAAGAAACAAAAAATAACTGGATGAATGAGACAATAGTGAAACTAGTTTAATCACCTTCGAAAAACCATCAATACATAACTAATGACAAAAGTTCAAGATATATGAATAAAAGGTACCACAAGAGGATTTATTAGTTACAATATCTTAACAATGGAAGACATTATTCATTGTAGCAAACTATAAATGTTCCCAAGTCAACTAATGTTTGAGAAAATCATGCAATACCTTGAAATTTTTAAGAATTGCACTTTGATGCACTCAAATCTTTGCTATTACAAGATCTAGTAAAATATCATTTCGCCTGATTATTTAAAATGTATATTAATTGCAATACTGTCGTCCCTTACCCACAGCATTACCAGAGCAAAAATATCAATTGTTTCTTCGGACGTCGAGACCAATGTGCTTTTTAACTTCAGGGACAAATTGTCTTGTAAATACCTAAAAAAAAGCAGATTATGAAGCCATACATTTAAAGTATAGGAACAAAATAACTGGTTGAATAACTCAATATTATGATCACCTTCTGAAATCCATAAATACTTATCACAAAGTAACTTATCACAAAGTTCAAGAAATCATGACAATATGTCAAGATATATCAATAAAAGATACCCGAAAATGGTATCTTGGTTACAATATCTTAAATATGGAAGAGGTAACATATTGGACAAAATAACAAATGATCCAGAGAAAATCATGCAAAAATTAAATTATTTGAGAATTGGACTTTGATTTACTTAAATTTGTGCTAATGCAAAATAAAGTACAACATTATTTTGCTAATTATACCAACTAGACATGATTCCATTAATGTCATAATTTAACCACACTTAGTAATAACCGATATGGTATTTGGTTGTAAAATGGCTCATAAGTTGACATGGTGTTCACGTGATGGTAAGACAACAAACCTTATCGATTATGTTATTTAAAACCGAAGACTGGCAGGATAAATAAAAGATACCACGGAATATAGGAGTGCTGTTATTGATATTAAAAGTAAGGATCACCATCTAGTATTGTGTAGCGTTAATTTATTGCTGAAATTTTGGATGGGTAACTACCTCCCGTCAAGTTATGATGTTTGTAGACTGATGTTTGCTGAATACTAAAATTGTGAGTTTAAAATTTGGAGTGAAAGATGGATGGAATAATTTTAGAAAAACAATTTGTGAAGTTACTGATGGTGTCACAGGAAAGGAAGTTAAGACTGCAGATTAGTGAAAATCTTTATGAACTAAGGAGGTGTTAAATGGAGGCCAAGGATAAAATTGCCAAGGATCTGGAAGATGCAGCTAGTCGGCATAATAGTAAAATATTATGCTGGAATATTAATAAATTGAGAGGGGTAGTCAATCCGGACTTGTCCCAGTTAAAGATAGAAATTGGGCCACAATTACTGATAAGAGAAGAGTTAAAGAGAGATGAGCAGAACATTTTGGGAATATCCTGAACTGAGATACAGTTGCAGGAAAGGATATAGAGAAAAATGGAAAAGTTTGGAATATTCTTTGATGTGAAGAAAGATTTGTTTTGTGAGAAAGAATTAGTGACAGTACTAAAAGGACTGAAGAAAAAAGGCTCCAGATGCCGGTAGTGTGGTAAAGGAGTTTCTTAAATATGATGGTTCTGAGGTTAGAAATAAGTTACTGAAGATTATGAATGTGATTTTTCAAAAAGGGGAAGTACCCAACGATTTTAGGAAAACCTTAATTAAACCATTGTATAAGAAAGGTGATAAGAGTGAGTGTCGTAATTAACGAGGCATTAGTCATTATTAATTAAATCGAAATTATCGTAATTATCGAGGCATTAGGTAGTAAATTATTTAGTAATATGGTACTTTTTAGACTGAAAGATGCCGTAGACAAAGTTTTAAGAGAAGAAAAGTGTTGATTTAGAAAAGGTAGAGAATGTGTCGACCAAATTTTCACTCTTAGGTTAATAATTGAGATTCGCCTTAGTTGTCAAATGTCTTCGGTTCTCAGTTTTATAGTTTATGAGCAACTGTTTAATTTTGTTGATAGAAGAGCTTTAGCAAAGGTCTTATCCTTAAAAGTATACCAAACAAAATCATTAAAGTGAGTAGTGATATGTAAGAGAATAATACTGCTGCGGCTATGGTAGAAAATGAGGTTAGCAGCTGTTTTTTTATTATTAAATCAGGAGTTAAGCAGGGTTGGTTTCTAACCCCCTTTATATGGATCATTTTGAAGGACTTTGTTTTAAGGAGCACAGGAAAGGCAATGGGAGACCACGGAATGAAATGGGGAGGAAAAATTCTCGTGGACTTAGACTATGTTGATGATTTAAGCATACTAGATGAAAGTGTGTGCAAAACGAATGAACCTTTAGAGGTTTTACGGGTTCAGGGTGCTAGCCTTAGTGACTAAGTCACTAAGGCTAGGAATAAGTGAAGACGAAAAGGTGACGTAGGGTAGCAAAAAGATATATCAGGTGGGCAGCTTTTCTTACCTTGGTAGCATCAAACAGTTCGTGGTAACGAACTGTAGTAAGGAGCGACCCGGCTCAATAGTAACCAAAACTCTAAAAAATAGAATTTTGATACCAAAAGTTATATCAAAAGAATCGAATTTTAATGCTGATTTTAAACATATAAGTTTGATCATGATCAGTTATACCCATCAAAAGTTGCAAGCCTGAGAAAATTTGCTTCATTTTGGAAAATATGGAGAAACAACCCCTAAAAGTCATACAATCTTAACGAAAATCACACCATCAGATTCAGTGTATCAGAGAACCTTATTGTGGAAAAATGTGGAATTTCGCATTTTTTGCCAGAAGATAGATCACGGATGCGTGTTTATTTGTTTGTTTTTTTGTTGTTTTTCCCAGGGGTGATCGTATTGACTGAGTGGTCCTAGAGTCTTGAGAGAGGGCTCATTCTAACGGAAATTAAAAGTTCTACTGCCCTTTTTAAGTGACCAAAAAATTGGAGGGCACCTTCCTATGGAGAGACTTCTCATGGGGAAAGAGTATTTCAATGAAGGGGGCACAGGATTTTCTAGCTTTATTTGAAAAAACAATAAAAAATAAATATGAAAAGTTTTTTCTACTGAAAGTAAGGAGCGGCATTAAAATTTAAAACGAACAAAAATTATTACGCATATGAGGGGTTTACCTCCTCGTTATACCTCACTCTTTACACTAAAGTATTTTTAGTAATTTCAACTATTTATTCTACGGCCTTTGTGATTCAGAGGTAATTCTTAAGGAATTGGGACACAATCTAAGCTTTAGTGTAAAGAGCGAGGTATCGACGAGGGTTGAACCTCCTCATATACGCAATAAAAACATACGCATATAGAAGTTCGTTACGTAATTTAACTCGTAAGTTACATATATTTTTTAACAATGAAAAAGTTTGTAAAAAATTAAAGTTCTAGTTGCTTTTTTAAGTAATCAAAAACCTGGAGGGCAACTAGGCCTCCTCCTTCGCTTCTTTTTTCTCAAGATCTTCCGATTAATTGAAATTAATTAATATACAAATTTCGTTTTAATTAATTATGTGCAGAGAGCCAAGATCAAAACATGGCTAGGCCGCGGCTAGGCCGGGATGGCTAGGCCGCGTTTTGCAGATGAAGGATGACAGATTGCCAAAGATCGTCCAAAAAACCGTCCAGGGCTTAACAGAAGGCAGGTCGTCAGGGCTTAACAGAAGGCAGGTCATGAAACAGAGAAAAAATTACCGTTTCTGGATATTTGGATCCATAGAAAGAATAATAAACTAGTGATTTTCAATTTACCGTAAACCAACTAATAACAACCGCTATTTATCTTTCACATCAAATCACCCGATCCAAGTAAAAAGGGGGGTAGTTATTTCTTTAGTGGATAGAGTGTTAAATTTAGCTTCACCAGAATATATAAGTAGTGAATTAATTTTTACTAAGGATATTCTAGTAGGAAATGGATATCCCGAAAATATGATTTCTCAAATAATTGAAAAAAGGAAAAAAAAAAGTTACTTGAACCTGTAAAATTAGAAGAAAATGGATCAAGTCAAAAACCAAATTACATAACTTTGTCTTATATCCCAAGGTTGTCACAGAAATTAAGGAAAGAATTAAAAAACCATAATATAAAAACAGCTTTTAAATCAGGACAAAATATAAGCTCATGGCTAAATAACGGAAAAGATAAAGTTCCAAGAAATATACAACAGGGGGTATACAAAATTCCATGCTCTTGTGGTAAATTTTATGTAGGTAGAACACAGCAGAATTTAAAAAATAGGCTACAGCAACACAAAAATGCGATAGATTGCTCGCAAAGAAAGAATAAAAAACCTGATACTTTTGAATCCGCTATCGCGGATCACGTGTATAATTTTCCTCATCATAGTATTTTATTTGATCAGACAAAAATTGTTGATAAGTCTGTAGGACTTTAACAAAGTTTCAGAGAAATTATAGAGATAAAAAAGATTATCTATGGGGGTATTAGTATCAATAGAGATGAAGGAGAATTTAAAATAAATTCAATTTATAAAAGTTTAATTAAAGACCAGTCAAAAACTTCGATGAGTATTGATTTGCATATTTGTTCTGAAACAAGTAATAACCTTGCGAACGGAGGTCAAAGCATGGTCAATGCTGTAAGAAGTCAACGGACGGCAGCTAAAATAGCAAATGAAAAAATCCATTCAATTTATATTTCATAATTGTGTTTCATTAACCTGTAAGATTTTGATTCGATTTGGGGTTGGGTGACCTCTTTTCGTATTGTTGCAAGTATTTATATTTTTCATTTTTAATAGATTCCCATTTATACATCGATTGTGGCAGAGGAAAGTGCCAATATAAACAATTACTTCAGTTTTTTTTAAAGTTACAGTCAGTTGCGGGAGTGTTGCGTTTTTAAAATGTGAGTTTTTTGTTTTCTTGTATATTTGATTGTTTATATTTTTTATGTTGGTTTAGTTGTCGTGGCATTTTTATAATGTCTTAAAAATAGTCTTAAATTGTTGTAATTTTCTCCTTTTTTGTTGTTTTTTTTCCATTGAGAAAGGCTCCTGGACGTGGGGCCGAAATTTTCGGAGTATTTTTATTTTTTGTTAGCTAAAGTGTAGTTTTACCACTATACTCTGGGTTCTTGGGGTTTTGTCGACCCCGGAGTTCTTTTTTTTCAACTTATTTTAACAAAATTATCTCAAAAATTTGAACTCTTGGATTTGGGTAAACGACGACAGGAGGGGGGCTAGTTTACTTCCAGTACCTTTGGAATCATAAAAAGGGACTAAAAATTTCCATTTTTTTGAGAAGCATTTGAAATAGCTCATTAGTTTAAACGACCAACCCTTCCATAAAAACCTTATATCCTTATAAACCTTTTATATTTGGCATATTTTAGAACATTTGCCCCGGGTATTGGGGGCTAAGTAAAGCCCGGAGTTTTTAGTGTGATTTTCATCTATTTTGAACAAAATGATTATCTCAAAAATTTGATCGGACGCATTTGGGGAGAACAAAGCTGGTAAGAACAGGGAGGCTAGTTGCAGCCTCTTAAAAAGGAGTTAGAACTTTCAATTTCTAATCATTTCAGTCCTCTCCGAAATTTCTAAGACCATCTCTTCCATAAAAACCTTATATGCCCCAAGGGCATAAGTTACAAAACTCTTCCACTTGACCCTGAAGTTTTTTTATCTGATCTTTGGACTATTTGAACAAATAGCTGTCTCAAAACTTTGATCGTTTGTATTTGGCGAAAAAAGGGTGGATGGGAGGGAGATGGTGTCCTCCAATCGATCTTGACTCTTAAAACAGAACTAGAACTTTCAATTTCCAACCAAATGAGCCCCCTCTAAAGTACATATGAACACCGGTACATGAAAACCTTATATACCCACGGGCATAACTCACAACCGGCTTTTGGGGGTTGTGCAATGGCTATTTAAAAAATTATGTCGGAAGCATTGGGGGGAAGGGCTTTGAGGGGGGCTAGTTACCCTCCAATTACTTTCGATTCATATAAAAGCCACTAGAATTTCCTATTTCCAAATGAATGAGCCCCTTCTGGAGCTAATATGATGACCCCTTCCGTGAGGAACATATATACTCCCAGGATATAACTTGCAAAACTTAAACCCCGGTTCTGGGGAGTTTTGTCGTCACTAGAGATATTATTATCTGATCTTTCTTTGAGCTATGTTGAACAAAATGGCTGTCTCAAACATTTTATCTTAAAAAACATGGGGAAAAAGAGCGTGGGGGGCTAGTTGTCCTCTAATCACTTTTGACTCTTATAAAAGTCACTAGAATATCTGATTTCCCATTCAATGAGACCCCTCGGAAAACTATATGATCATCCCTTCCATAAAAACCATATATACCCCATGGGCCTTCAAATGGGCCTTCCATATTTGACAAAATGACATTTCAAACTTTTGATAAGAAGAATTTTTTTCGTGGGGGGGGGGAAGCGTGAGGACTAGTTGCCCTCCGACCACTTTTGACTCTCAAAATGGGCACTAGAACTTCCAATTTCCAATTGAATGAGCCATCACCAAAGTTTGCAGCGCCACACCCTCCCCATATGAAGTGCTTCTGAGAAAAAGTGGCTATGCTGTTTGACCTATGTGGTTGTATGGATGAGTAGGGTTAAGGCTTCATTCAAGTGCTGGTCTATATTAATCACTAATTTAGGAAAACAGTTTTCCCTTTCTCCTTCTATCTCCTTTTCTCTCTCTTTTTTTTTAATGTGTTTGTGCTGTTGCATTGATGGTTTCTCTTTTCGTTATAATAATAAAACATTGAAGGATTATGGCCTTTACCACAGGCAACGCTATAGCGTTGCCTGTAATCATTAATATTTTTTTTGCTCATCAGCTACTTCAAAATAATTGCACCAACAAGGACTGAGGAAACAGTCATATACTATTCTATCTAAGCTGTATTTTTTAATTTGTATAGGGCTAGACCAAATTTTAGCAAACAGTAGAGTTGTGCCCGATTTAAGTGTTTGGTTGAGAGTTGAGAGGTTTAAGAGTTTCTATATCTGTTCCTGCTGTATCCAACTGGCTTCAGCTTAAGCTAAGAGCAGAACTGTTTAAGGAGGTGGTGAACGGGCAGTCTACTTTGGGTGCTGTGGCAGATGGGGGGGAGGCAACCCGCTTTGATTACATTTTTTACTTTCATTCAGCTTTTTTTCTTATGTTTGAAACAGGAGGGGGTTGTGCTGCAATTAATTGCAATTAATGCAATTAACTGCATAATTGCTGCAATTCATTGCAATTAATTAGTGGTATAATCCTAGTAACGGTTCTGGCTACAAATATATCAGACCAAAAAGCTGAGTTTTTGTTACATTTCTGAAGTATCATTATTTCTCTATAATTAGAAGTTGTCGGCTTTCAAGTATACCATGATTTTAGTGACTATCCCTTGAAGGAATGACCTCAGTTAATGAGCTATTTATTGAGCCATTTGAAGGCTCTATGTCCCAGTTTGTCAGTTTTATTTCTTCCGTTTTTGGGAAAATCACGCTTGTAAATATAGAAATAAAAAACTGTCATATAATTGAAATTTTTAAGGGATGGCTGTACAATTGCTACGCACGCTGTTCTTCCACCTAATCTATTCTAATCTTTACTCTTTACCGTCTCCGGTGAAGATCCAGTTAAATTTAAATATTTCCCTATGACCTCTTGCCCACTCCATTTGGGAATGTTGCAGTTGGTTCAAAGGTCAACCTTATTTAAAATATAATTATTGAAAATATAAATATATTAGAAAAAGCCGTTTAAATTTAAATTTCGTAAGTATCCTAAGGCAAAATAATCTTTTTTTTTGTAGAAGCACCACCAAATTAGCAAGATCAAGCTTTTTTGATTTCACCACGAGAAAACGTATAATTAATATATATATATATATATGTAATTGTATATGTATTTTTTCTTATATGATGTCATGGATAACATAAATATGATTGTTGAGTTTCCAACGCATTGGTTATAATATAGTGTATTTTGGAAGGCCCCAAAATCAGCAATTGGAAGGCCCCACAATCAAAATCGAAATTAGCAATTGTACTGTGAGCTCAGACCCCAGAGTCCCTGGAGTAAGGGTCAAGTTATGAACTTTGCCCAATGCATTGTATAGTATTGGTTATTGAGAAGCATATAGACGTTTTGGAAGGGATTTTTCTATTAGAGGGGGGAAGTTAGGTGGGAGGATTTTGCCATGGATAAAGGTTTTATGGGGGAAGAGATTTTTCCATAGTGGGGGAGCCGTATTTCTCAGCATTATTTAAAAAAACAATCAGAAATTATATGAAAAAAAAACAGTTTTTTCTGCTGAAAGTATGACGCAACATTAAAACGAAGAGAGCCTATTACGTATTTGAGGGGGTCCCCCTCTCCTTAATACCCCAATTTTTACGCCAAAATTTTAAAGTGCTTTTAAAAGACCTTATTATTCTAATCTAATCAAGCGGCCTTTGGTACTCCAGTAGATTTTACTCGTCTGTTATTTTTTATTTAGTGCAACAATGTTAGCCATGTTGCCCAAAGATAGTAGGGCTATATTCCATAAGTGATGTTGCGATTGTATTCAATCTCATTCCGCCTTATTTCCCAATAAAAAAAAGGTTTTTTTTTAAACTTAAAGTAAGGAGCGACATTAAAACTTAAAACGAAAAGAAACTACTCCGTGTATGAAAGTAGCTGTTCCCTTCTCAACGTCCAGCTCTTTACGCTAAAGTTTGATTCCTTCTTTCAATTCTACTTTATTAAACAGCAAAAAACTTAAGCGTAAAGAGCTGGGCGTTGAGAAGGGAACAGCTACTTTCATACACGGAGTAGTTTCTTTTCGTTTTAAGTTTTAATGTCGCTCCTTACTTTCAGTTAAAAAAAACGAGTTTTTTTTATTTAATTTCTGAACGTTTTTGAATTAATGCATGTTTGATTTTGGCTCTGCGCACATAAATTATTAAAATGAAATTTGTATATTAATTCTTTTTTGGCTAAATGGCTTTCTCTTAGCTTTGATCAGACGATTTTGAGAAATAAGGGGTGGGGAAGGACGCCTAGTTGCCCTCCAATTTTTCGGCTACTTAAAGAGGCAACTATAACTTTTAATTTTTAACAAACATTTTTATTAGTAAAAAATATACGCAACTTAAGAATTAACTTACGTAACAAACTTCTATATTCTTATATTTTTATTATGTATATGAGGGGGTTTGTCCCCTCGTTAATACCTCGCTCTTTACAATAAAGCTTAAGTTTTGTCCCAATTCTTTAAGATTGACCCTGTAGAATGGCTGTGTTGCCAAAACTATGAGAAAGCCATTTAGCCAAAAAAATAAATATGCAAATTTCGTTTTAATTATTCATCTGTGGAGAGCCAAAATCAAAACATACATTAATTCAAAAACGTTCAGAAATTAAATAAAAAACAAGTTTTTTTAACTGAAAGTAAGGAGTGACATTAAAACTTAAAACGAACAGAAATTACTTCGTATATGAAAGGGGCTGGTCCCTTCTCAACGCCCCACTCTTTACGCTAAAGTTTTTTACTGTTATAAAAAGTAGAGTTGAGAGAAAGTGTCAAACTATGTCCCCTCCTCAACGCCCCGCTCTTAACACTTAAGCATTTTATTGTTGTAAAAAGTAGAGCTGTGAGAAACAGTCAAACTCTAACATATAGTGAGGGGTGTAGAGGAGGGGACAGCCCCTTTCATATGCTTAGTAATTTCGGCATATACGGAATAATTTCTGTTTGTCTTAAGTTTCAATGTCTCTCCTTATTTTCAGCAAAAAAATTGTTTTTCATATAATTCATTCAAATTTGTATAAAATATTGCATAAAAAGGTGGTTAGTTCATTTGTTAATAGATATGTCTATCTATTATCCGTTCAAGCATCATTGCTAGGGCAGTAGAACCATTCATTCAAACGCTGACCAATCAAAAGATTATCTCTGAAACTTGAACAACACTGGAATTTTTGATCAAAGATTTTTCACATAATCATCTTGTAGGTTGAACAAGTTCTTTTTGTTAGTTTCATTGACTTGTTGGATCAATTGACAAAATTTGAAAATTGGAAGTAAAGCAAGGTAAGTTTAACACAGGATTGAGTTACACAGGGTTGAGCAGAATTAGGGTTGCCTTGTATAGGGACTGAGTTGTATTGGAGTTGAGTTGAATAGGGCTAATTTAAAAAGGGCGTGGGGGGGATTTGTGCGGTGATTCAATTCAATAGGCTGAGTTGCAAGGGATTCAGTTAAACAAGGACTCCACTGAACGGCAACCGTTGTTTAGGCTGTTGATGAGATAGTTAAAAAAAATTATTAAGAAAAAAGCTATATTTCACTTTTAATAATGATTTAAAATCACAAACAGATGCTATTTGAAAGTCAATTGGCTTTATTAATATGTCTGGACCAACGAATTTTTTTTTAAGGCCCAATAATTCTTGGGGTGGGATCCTTTAGACAGGTCCTCTAGTGGTAATTATATTATTGATTATAATTTTATTGCTCTTTTTTTAATGCTTTCAGTTTTGAAATATTGGTCTTTGTTCAACCCAGGGTGCTAGACAGGGCAAGTATATTCAAGACAGGGTCTTATACAAGAGGAATAAAGTATTTCAAGGTTCTGGATTGATATGGAAAACCATTTTAGAAGGGAGAAAGATTTAAGGAGGGATAACAGAGGGATGTTTACACAAGACATTCATGCCTTATGAATAACGCACAATTTCAGAAAAATTTAAATTCAAGAGAAAATTTAAGAGAAACTTTCCTTTTAAACTTTCGACTGAGGGTTGGGCTTCTGTACACCAATACTTATACAATTATGAAATGGCTACTGTATTATTATAATACAAAATTTGGTTAAACTGAAAGCAAATATGCGAGAAAAACGCTAAAAGGCTTTTTATGATAAAAACAAACAGAGAACTTTAAAAACTAGAATATTAGCCGACCTTTTTCAGAAGAAGGGAATTATGTCAAAATCAAAACTAATAATTCCAGAAAATTGAATATCAAATGTCAAAAGAACTGAGGGGTAGCTGTAAATAGCATTCCACCAGCTAATGAGAATGATAATCTTAAACAAAGAAAATCTTAAGAAGTCCTTTTAAGTATATTTATAAAGTTACAGTGGAACTATTATTTTCCCGTCCCTGGATTTGGATAATTATTTACCCCCCCCCCCCATCCCAGTTTTTGTGTGTTGAGGTCATTAATAAATGCTAGTTCCAACTATTGCCAGGTGAAGAGCCAAGATTTTGTATTTTTTTTGCGGAAGACCATCAATTTTCAATTAAATTCTTTCGTTCGTTAAAATGTTTTCTTGGTAATTTCATTGAAAAAGAACTGCCTTATTGGATTTTTTTGTTTTTTTGTTAAAATAATTAAAAACACAACAGCTTTTACTACCCTAGATTCCTAAAAATACTTTTCCGTACTTTTAAATTTTCATCTTGTAATTTTTGCCTAATTTGACTCAAAATATTTATAATCTAAAAAAGAACAAATGGTAACATTAAGTTCGACTAGAGTTAGACATTTCTATCAGTTTCACTGTTGTTTGGCTCTTTTTTTATTTTGTAGCTATTTTTTCTTGCAATGTTGGATTGTGTTTTTTTTTAAATAAAATATTAATCTTATTTAAACATGCAAATGGCATAATTCCCTGTTTATCCTGTCTATTTTACATTTAAATGGTTCCCTGCTTGGGTAATTTAGTTTAAATCTTTTGCGGAAACTGAGGAGTATCAAAAATTAAAAAAAAACACAAAAAGACTAATTTATAGAAAATAAATGAAAATATAAGAGATTCTGTTGAAAACAAAGAATTTTGGAGAGGTCATGGGATAAAAATTATCTGGCCGAGAAGAAAAAAAAGTTATACGAACAGTTTGTGGTGAATGAACTGTAAGTATGGAGGAACACGGTTCAATAATAACGAGAACTCTAAGACCCGGATGCAAAAAGATAGACATACAAAAAGAAGTGGCTCTTATCTTAAGTTTTTTTAACTGCAAGTAAGGAGCGACATTAAAACTTAAAAAAAAACAGAAACTATTCCTCATGTGAAAGGGTTGTCCCCTCCTCAACGCCTCGCTATTTACGCTAAAGTTTGACTCTTTCTCACAGCTCTATTTTTAATACAATAAAAAAACTTTAGCGTAAAGAGCTAGGCGTTGAGGAGGGAAAAACCCCTTTCATATAATGAATAAATTCTGTTCGTTTTAAGTTATAATGTTGCTCCTTAATTGCAGTTAAAAAACTAGTTTTTTTATTTAATTTCTGAACGTTTTTCAATTATTGTATTTTTTTTATCTTGGGTGTCCTCACATGAATAAATAAAACGAAATTCGCATATTATTTTTTTTGGCTAAATGGATTTCTCATAGTGATGATCGGACGATTTTGATAAAAAAAAGGGATTGAGGTGGAGGCCTACTTGCCCTCCAAGTTTTGGTTACTTAAAAGGGCAACTAGAACTTTTTATTTTTTATTAGTAATAAATATACGCAGCTTACGAATTAACTTACGTAAAGAATTACTATGTTTGTATATTTTTATAATGTAGATGAGGGGATTCGCCCTCTCGCCATCACCTCACTCTTTACGCTAAAGCTTGAATTTTGTCCCAATCCTCTAAAAATGACCCCTGAATCACAGACGTCGTAGAATAAATAATTGAAATTGCTAAGATACTTTAGCGTAAAGAGAGAGGTGCTTTGGAGGTGACGGATCCCTTATATACGTAATAATTTCTGTTGGTTTTATGTTTTAATGCTGCTCTTTACTTCCAGCTGAAAAAAGCTTTTTTATTTATTTTCTCATTTTTTTAAAATAATACTAGAAAATCTGCGCCGCTTTCATGGAAATTTTCTTCCCTCATGTTAAATTCTTCCACGGAAAGATCTTCCCAAGTAACTCCCTCCCCCTGACTCCTCCCCCTCAACGCGAAAAAGTCCCCCGAAAGCCTCTCTACACTTCCCAATAACCATTAATATATGTAAACAATGGTCAAAGTTTGTAATGTGCACCCCCTCCCCCGGGGACTGTGGGGGATGAAGTCGTCCTTAAAGACATAATTAATAGGTTTTTCGCCTACGTTGAAAAAAGTGGCTATCTCAAAATTTTGATCCGGTGACTTGGGAAGAAATGAGCATGGGAGGGGGCCTGGGTGCCCTCTAAATTTTTGTGTCACTTAAATAAGGTACTAGAACTTTTAGTTTTCTTTAGAACGAGCCCTCTTTCGACATTCTAGGACCGATGGTCGATGCAATCACCCCTGGGGAAAAAAACGAAAAAAAAGAAGAAAAAAAAAAAAAAAAAAACAAGTAAACACGCATCCGTGATCTGTCTTCTGGCAAAATATGCAAAACTCAACATAGATAAGAGCTTGAAACTTCTACAGTAGAGTTCTCTGATACGCTGAATCAGATGGTGTGATTTTTGTTAAGATTGTATGACTTTTTGGGGGTGTTTCCGCCTATTTCCACAAATAAAGCAAGTTTTCTCAGACTTGTAACTATTAATGGGTAAGACTAAACTTGATGAAACGTATATATTTAAAATCAGCATAAAAATGCGTTGTTTACATTCGTAAACAATTACCTATTCTTTACATACAGTATTTGTTATTGGGAAGTATCCATACATTATTTGGGTTGGTGGGGAGGGGGTGAAATTCTGCTTGGGGGATTCTCAATAGGGAAAATTTTCCATGGGGAGGGAATTTGCAGGAATTTCTCTACGAATTTATTTTTATTAGTCTTACTTTCTCTTTGCCAACTCAATTTTACATCTCAAAATATTAAGAGTAATTGCCAGGAGGGGTTCGACTAGAGTTAGAAAATACTATCAGTTTTACTATTGTTTGGCTCTTTTTATGTTGCAGCTATTTTTTTCTGTCAATGTTGGATTGTTTTTTTCCTTTGTTTTTTTTTATTATTATTAAAATATTAATCTTATTAAACATGTAAATGGAATAATTCCATTTTTATCATGTCAATTTTACATTCAAATGGCTCCCAGCTTGGGCATTTTAAAATCAATTTCGGAAACTGAGGAGCATCAAAGGCTAAAAACACAAACAGAATAATTTATAGAAAAAAATGACGATAATATAAGAGATACTAATGAAAGCAAAGGATCTCAGATAGATCGTGGAACAAAAATTATCTGGCCAAGAAGAAACAAAAAGTTATACGAACAGTTCGTGGTAATGAACTGTAAGTATGGAGCAACGCGATTCAACAATAACAGGAACTCTAAGACCTGGAATTGTTCCAGGTCTTATATATTCTAAATATATAAGAATCATAAAGTTTTGTATTATCCATCAAAAGCTACAAACCTAAAAAATTGCTTTATTTTCTTAAAAGGGGGAAAACAACCCCTAAAAGTCAAAGGATCTTATTGAAAATCCAGTCATCAGATTAAGCTTATCCAAAACCCTATTGAAGAAGTTTTGAGCTCCCATCTGGAAAAAAGGAAGTTGGAAGGCCCAACAATTATCTCTTTGGAGATAACATGACCCCCACAGTCCCTGGGAAAGGTCTTCAAGTTATAAACTGCCTATTGTTTACATATGGTATTTGTTATTAGGAAGTATGTATACATTATTTGTTTTTTTTTGGGGGGGGGCGGAGAATTTTCTGCTTGGGGGATTTTAAACAGGGACAATTTTCCTTGGGGAGGGAATTTGTAGGAATTCTCATTCGAATTTATTTTTATTAGTCTCACTTTCTCTATGCCGACTCAGTTTTACATATGGAAATATTAAGAGTATTGGCCTGGAGGGGATCGACTAGAGTTAGAAAATACTATCAGTTTTACTATCAGTTTGGCTCTATTTTTATGTCATAGGTATTTTTTTTCTTGCAATGTTCGATTGTGTTTCTTTTTTTCTTTTCTTTTTAAATAAAATATTAACCTCATCAAAGATGTATACGGCATAATTCCGTGTTTATCATGTCTATTTTACATTTAAATGGTGCCCTGCATGGGCATTTTAAATTAATTTTGGAAACTTGGGAGTATCTAAGGCTAAAAAAACACAAACAGAATAAATTTTAGTAATGAAAATAAAATAATGAAAAAAAAGTAATGAAAATATAAGAAATACTGTTGAAAGCAAAGGATATTGGATAGGTCATGGGACAAAAATTATCTGGCCGAGAAGAAGAAAAAAGTTATACGAACAGTTCGTGGTAATGAACCGTAAGTATGGAACGACGCGGTTCAATAATAAAGGGAACTCTAAAACTCCCTGAATTGTAACACCAAAAGACATACCAAAAGAATTGGCTCGTTATGTCGATTCTAAATGTATAAGACTCATAATGTTTAGTGTTAGTCCTCAAAAGCTACTAGCCTAAAAAAACTGCTTGATTTTCTTAAAAGGAGGAAAACAATTCCGAAAAGTCAAGGGATCTTATTGAAAATTAAATCATCAGATTAAGCTTATACAAATCCCTATTATAGAAGTTTTGAACCCCCATCTGGGAAAACATACAATTTTGTGTTTCTATTCTCAGGGATCGTCGCATCAAACAAATAGTCTTAGAAAATCGGTAAAGAGCTCATTCGAACGGAGATCTGAAGTTCTAATGCCCTTTTTAAGTGACAAACACATTTAGAGCACAACTAGCCCCCTTCTCATTCCCTTTTTCCTCTAAGTCCTCCGACTATAATTTTGAAGTAGCCATTTTGTTCAGCATAGTTGGAAGGCCCAATAAGTCTCTCTTTGGAGATAACATGACCCCCATAACCCCTGGGGAAAGGTCTTCAAGTTATAAAGTTTGCTTATTGTTTACGTATATATTTGTTGTTGGAAAATATGCATACATTATTTGGGTTGGGGGAGGGTGAATTTTCTACTGGGAGATTCTCAATAGGAAGAATTTTCCATGGGGAGGGAATTTGCAAGAATTCCTATGCAAATTTATTTTTTTAGTCTTACTTTCTCTTTTCCGACTGAACTTTACATTTGGAGATTTTAAATTAATTGTTCGGAGGGGAGAGAATTTTCCCCGGGTTTTTACCCCTCCAACACCCATTCTTTCACCAAAGTCATACCGTAAAAAATTTGACAAAGCCAATTTTGATGAAAAATAGTCGAAAGACTAAATAACTACGATTTTTGAAGATAACTTGACCCCTCGACACCCAAGTGAAGTGACTACAAACTTTAAACTTTGTCTATTGCTTAAATATTTAATGGGTATTTATCTTATTGGAATTATACAGATATTATCCCCGGGAAAGTATTTTCGGTAAGGGAGTGTTTATTTTATGCGGGGAAATTTTTGGATTGGGTGGTTGTCTTTGGAAGTGAACTTAACAGATGATATTTCAGATGAGGGGAGACTTTTCCAGAATTAATGCGTAAACTTCGTTATAATTTCCATGTATGGCGAGCCAATTCCAAACCTGCATTAGTTTAAAAACGTTAAGAAATGAAATCAAAAAACAAGTTTTTTAAACTTAAAGTAAGGAGCGACAACAAAACTAAATATGAACAGAAAGTGTTATGTATATGAAAGGACCTGCCCCCTCCTCAACATCTCGCTCTTTACGCTAACGTTCGACTCTTTGTCACATCTCTACTATTTAAAGCAAAAGAAAAACTAAGTGTAAAGAGGGAGGTGTCTGATATGGAACAGTCCCTTTCATATACGGAATAATATCTGTTCGTCTTAAGTTTTAATGTTGCTCCTTACTTTTAGTTAAAAACAAATTGTTTTTTTTTTAATTTAGTAAACTCCAAAGAATTCTAATGGAATAAAGATACATTTCATATTGTACAAGTAAAATTTGCAACTTAATTACAAAAGTATAAAACTAAAAAAAACCTCTCGATTACATTATAATTTTGAAAGAAAGCCTCTAAAGTCTTGTACTACAACCCTCTACACCACCAAGTGCTCAACCCTACTACTCTACCTACTACTCTCCCTCTACCAAGAATCTATTACATTTTGCCATGATTTTAATATTCCGAGCAATTGGGGTGAAATCATTCTTGCTAGATTTTTTGCCCCCCCCCCCACACCCCATTTGTCTAAGAATATCTTTTTCGGTTTGGTGTTTCTATTAAAAAAAAACTAAAAAAAAGGGCTAAAAAGAGGCTTTAGCAGCGCGAATTTTATTTCAGGTAGAATCTTATGCAATATTCAAGCTATAGGTGCTTACCCCCCCCCCCTTTTATAAATACCGCTCGTAGAAAACACCCCTCCCCCTCAGAAAACACCACATGCAGAAGAAAGATTTGCTCTTTACTGAAAAAAAAAAAACAAACAAATGACAATGGATTGACAGTTTAATAGATATATACTGATATTTATTCCTTAAAGTTTTAATACTTTTTTATTTATGAAAAAAAGTGAAAACATTTCAAGTATTTTGTTTTCAGTAAAGTGTAAATTGTGTTTTGACCTTGAGCAGGCATGGGGGTCATCAACCCCTGATACTCATGTTAATTTTTGCTTTTTGAGTTTGACCTGGCTATTTATTGAAATTTCTGTTCGTTCTGAGTTTCATTTATTTATTGATAGTGATTTGTGGTAGTTCTACACTTGGAAGATTATTTGACTTAATTTTTACTCATTCTCGAATTAATGGAGCTCTTAACTTTTTTCTGTTTGTTTTTTATTGACATAGTCTTTTTCATGGAAAAATAAAATATTTATATCTTTTCAGTTGATTTCAATAAGAATCCTTAGTATGGGTTAATATTTATAGGCTGGAGAAACTTTTTCAACGATTTTTGATTCTGACACAAATAGCATTTTTTAATTTAATTTTATAGCTTCTGAAGTTCCCCCGAGAAATGAAACTCAATATCATTCCTAAAAGATTCTATCTATGCTTTTTGACAACCTGGCTGCACCTACACTCCTTTTATTTATTTAAATTGTAAGAGTAGAAATAGTAATAGTAGTATCCCCAAAAATTTCAACTTAATGCCCCCAGTAGTTATCGATATATTGCTGAGGTGTCTTATTGGCAACCATAAGCTTTTGGTTTGTTTTAAAGCAACATTTAGTTTTAAAGCATAATGGGCAAATTGCATTATTGTGGGAGTTGTCATGCTTAATATCCCTAAAGACGTACTTGCTTGACAGTTCTACTTTGCTGAACAAAATGACTGTCTCAAAAGTTTGGCTGGATGTGTTTGAAAAGTGAATGGGCTTCAAAGAAGGGCTGTTTGCCCTCCAATCTCTTGTTATTCTTAAAAAAGGCACTATAACTTTTAATTTTCAATTGAATTAGTTTCTCAAAGGTTTCAGTGATACTTCTAGCTATTATAGAGTGATGCCACCTATGATATTGCTTATATGTCCTTTTGCAAACCTGCTTGCAAAAAGTTTTGTCCCTAACTTGAAACTCCTAAACACTCTCTAAAAGTTTCATCTTAATACCTTCAGCGTTATTAGCTGCATTAACTGTAGTTACAGCATTAAAAGTAAACATATAGTACCTTCTGGCTAGTTTAAAATCCCCACAGCTTACCCTTAAATGTGTAAATTAATAATATAAGCAGTTCTTCAGATATTGCTTTGGCACCTTTATGAAAGTCCGCATGCCCACAGTTTGTTTTGACTTAGTTCAAGCAGCATTAGCAGCAGTATGCATTATAGCAGCTTTGGTTTCTTTAACATCCCCTTCAACGCAATCTGAAAGTTTCAGCTTAATACATACCATCAACCATTCCTGAAGCATTTCTGATGCGTCTGCTTGAAATCCTGTGTGGGCATAGTGTGTTTCGATTCGGTTCCATACACTTTACATAAATCCCAATGTTTCTGTCTTAACATTTTTAGCTTCAATAGCAGTCGTAGTAGTAGCAGTTGTAAAATTAATTGTAGTAGCCCAAGTTTTGGTGGTAGTAGTATTAATAGAAGTAGTAATAATAGTAACAGTGGCTATTTATTTTTCTTGCATTGTTTGATCGTGTTTTTTTTTTAAGTAAAATATTAATCTCTTTAAACATGTAAATGGGATAATTCCGTCTTTATCATGTTTATTTTACATTTAAATGGCTCCCTGCTTGGGCGTTTTAAATCAATTTTGAAAACTGAGGAGCATTAAAGGCTAAAAAAATCACAAAGAGAATAATTAATAGGAAAAATAACGAAAATATAAGAGATACTGTTGAAAGAAAATGATTTCGGATAGGTCTTGGGACAAAAATTATCTGGCCGAGAAGAAGAAAAAAGTTATGCGAACAGTCCGTGGTAATGAACTGTAAGTATGGAGTGACGCGGTTCAATAATAACGGGAACTCAAAACCAGAATTGTAACACCAACAGACATGTCAAAAGAATCGGCTCATTATGTCGGTTCTAAATGTATAAGATTACTAAAGTTTTGTGACAGCAATCAACAGCTACAAACCTAAAAAAATTGCTTGATTTTCTTAAAAGGGGGAAAATAACCCCTAAAAGTCAAGGGATCTTATTGAAAATAAAACAATCAGATTAAGCTTATGCAAATCCCTATTGTAGGAGTTTTAAACTCCCATCTGGAAAAAAGCGGAATTTTGCGTTTTTATTCCCAGGCATCGTCCCATCAAACAAATAGTTCTAGAACATCGGTAAAGAGCTCATTCGAATGGAGATTAGAAGTTCTAGTGCCATTTTCAAGTGACAAACAGATTAGAGCAAAACTAGCCCCCTCCTCAAACCCTTTTTTCTCTATGTTGTCCGATTAAAATTTTAAAGTAGCCATTTTGTTTAGCATAGTTGGAAGGCCCAATAATTATCTCTTTGGGGATAACGTGACCCCCAAAACCCCCGGGGAAAGGTCTTCAAGTTATAAAATTTGCTTATTGTTTACGTAGGGTATTTGTTGTTGGAAAGTATGCATCCGTTATTTGGGTTAGGGGAAGGGTGAATTTTCTACTGTGGAATTCCTACACGAGTTTACTTTTATTAGTCTTACTTTTTCTTTGCCGACTCAATTTTGCATTTGGAGATTTTAAATTAATTTTCCGGGGGGGGGGGGGGAAAGAATTTTTGCCAGGTTTTTACCCCCTCTCACGTCCGCTCTTTCACCGAAGTCTTACCGTAAAAAAATTGACATAGCCAACTTTGGTTAAAAATAGTCGAAATACATAACAACTATGTTTTTGAAGATAACTTGACCCCTCGACGCCCAAAGGTTTCGAAGGGTCAAGTTACCTCTTTTCGACAACAAAAAAAATTAGTGTGAAGAGGGTGGTGTTGAGGAGGGAACAGTCCCTTTCATATACGGAATAATATTTGTAAGTTTTAATGTCGCTCCTTACTTTTAGTTAAAAACTTGTGATTTTTTAATTTAATAAACTCCAAAGAATTCTAATGGAATAAAGATACATTTCGATTCTACAACTAAAATTTGCAACTGAATTACGAATGTATAAAACTAAAAAAAAAAAAAAAAAAAAAAAAAAAAAAAAAAAAAAAAAAAAAAAAAAAAAAAAAAAAAAAAAAAAAAAAAAAACACTCGATAACATTAAACACTCCCATTTGTCTAAGAATATGTTTTTTTTGTTGGGTTTTTTTATTGAAAAAAAAACTTTAAAAAAGGGTTAAAAAAAAGGCTTTAACAGCGCAAATTTTATTACAGGTAGAATCTTATGCAATATTCTCTAGGAGTTTGGTGCCCCTCCACTCTGCTCTAGGAGTTTGGCGCCCCTCCCTGTACATACCACTCGTAGAAAAAAACTCTCCTCCCGCAGAAAATACCCCATGCAGAAGAAAAATTTGCACTTTACTGAAAAAAATGACAATGGATTGACGGTTTAATAGACATATACTGATATTTATTCCTTAAAGTTTTAATGTTTTTTTATTCATGAAAGTAAGAAAAGTGAAAAGATTTCAAACACATGTTGTTTTCAGTAAAGCACAAATTGTGTTTTGATCTTGAGAAGGAACGGGGGTCATCAGACTTACTCATATTTGCCCGTTTGAAGCTTGACCAGGCTAATTATTGAAATTTCTGTTCGTTTTGAGTTTCATTTATTTATTGATAGTGATTTGTGGTAGTTCTGCGCTTGGAAGATTATTTTACTTAATTTTTGCTCATAGCGTAAAGATTTTGCTCTTGCGTAAAGAGCGAGGCGTTGAGGAGGGAACAGCCTCTTTCATATACGGAGTAATTTCTGTTCGTTTTAAGTTTTAATATCTTTCCTTACTTCCATTTATTGGATACTGTGGATTATTTTGGTCTTTGAGCCTTTAGAACGTCTTTGATAAGTATTTCGGGCCATATCGTTTTGTAGTGGCTTTACCTTTGGCCTTTTCATTTTTTATTACTGGTAAATATTGATAAAATACCTTACCTTTATAATTTTTTCTTAGAATCACACACGGGATCTTCTGTCTCCTGCATTAAGTTTTTGGGACATTAATGATGATAGTCACACAAAAGAAATGATGCCTTGATCAGAATTATTTAAGGCTTTATGAAACAATAGTCTACAGCAATGTGAAGATATTTTGAATGAAGCTGCTTTTAAAAATATAACAATCGACTTGAATAAAAAATGAAAACAACAAGCCAACTTATCTTCAATTTGCTTGTGAAGCTGGTTTTAGAAATATGACCAAGTCTCTTCTAGATCATGGTGCTAGACCAGATATCCCTAGCATTGCTAAGCAAGTGAAGTCAATAATTTTGGCATGTGAAGCTAGTAATAGTGAATTAATTCAGCTTTTGCTAGAACACGGTGCAAACATTTCTGATGCATGTTCAGATACCCAACAAACGGTTCTTCATGTTATCGCTGATATACTCTTAACAGAGCCTGAAAAGTCTTTTGCTTTTTTAAAGATGGTACTAAAATATCAGAATCACAATTATGACATCAAAGGCTCAAGATTCTAATGGAGATACAACGCTAAATTTGGCTGTAAAAACTGGATATCAAGAAGCTGTTTTGCTCTTATTAAACAACGAAGCTGACATAAGAATAGCAAATAAAGAGGGAATTTTGCCATTAAGCAGCATACATCCAAGCATGCTTAGAACTTTTTTCGATGAATGCATTGCCAGTAATCAACAAAGGCCAACTGCAAGGTATTTCCTGTTATTTTTCCTTCTTTGAAAATGTTGGTTGTAATGACAGCTTAAAGTCCTGAAATCACAAAAAATCATTAAAGAATTTATTCTTATTAATTACATTGTAAGATTAAAATATATTGTTTTTGTGGTGTTGTTTTTTCATTTTTTTTTATCACAATTACATTGTAAGGCAAATTTTAAAATACTACTCTGATAAAAGAAGCTTAGATTGGGATGCATGTCCAAAGACAAAAGTCATTTTGATCAATATTTTCCAGAATAGGAAAAAAGGTCCCCCATTCCTATTCTAGACTTGGGGTAAAAGGTAAACATACAAATAAAAAGCCTATTGTAATTAAATACTTTACTGGAAAGAGAATAATATATATTCTGCAACACCACATGTTATGGAAAATTATTAAATCGAGTTATCCATCAAAAGTTAATACTTGCCTCATTTTAGAAAATAGGGGAAACATCCCTAAAAGCCAAAGAACCTTAACGATAAGATTCAGCGTGTCAGAGAACCATAGTGTAGAAGTTTCAAGCTCCTATCTACAAAAATGTGGAATTTTGTATTTTTCCCAGAAGACAGATCATGGACGCGTGTTGATTTGTCCTTTTTTAAGGGGTGATCGTATCGACCCAGTTGTCCTAGAATGTCGCGAGAGGGCTCATTCTAACGAAAATTAAAAGTTCTAGTGCCCTTTATAAGGGATTAAAAAATTGGAGGGTACCTAGGCATTGGATCAAAATCTTGAGATAGCAATTTTGTTCAGCATAGTTGAAAAACCTAATAATTATGTCTTTCGGGACGACTTAATCCCCCAAAGTCCCCGGGGGAGGGGCTGCAAGTTAGAAACTTTGACCATTGTTTACAAATAGTAATGGTTATTGAGACGTATGCAGACGTTTCCCGGGGGCTTTTTCACGTTAAAGGCGAGTCGGGGGGAGAGGGTTCCGTGGGAGTATCTTTCCATGGAGGAATTTATCATGAGGGAATATAATTTTAATGAAGGGGCCACAGGATTTTCTAGCATTATATAAAATAAAACAATGAGAAAATAGATAAAAACAAGTTTTTTTCAGTTGGAAGTAAGAAGCAGCATTACAGCATAAAATGAAAAGAAATTATTACGTATATAAAAAAGGTTTGTCTCTTCCAGAATACCCTTACTCTATACGCTAAAGTATTTTTATTAATTTCAACTATTTATTCTACGGCCTTTGTGATTCAGGGGTTATTCTTTAGGAATTTGAACCAAATTGAAGCTTTATTGTGAAGAGCGAGGTATTGACGGGGGGAAGACCCCCTCATATACGTTATAAAATATACAAATATAGAATTTCGTTACGTAAGTTAATTCGTAAGTTCCGTATATTTATCTATCTTCTATATATATAAAAATAAGTTGTCTGTCTGTGTGTCTGTCTGTGGATCAGGTGACGTCATGTTTCTGTGTCCACTGACGTCATGAAATTAGTTGTCGTCATTTTTGCTTTGACGGTGACGTCATTCAAGATATTTAAGACATATGTTCACGTAGAAATCTATTAATGTTTAAGTTTACAATGACTGATGAACTTACCATGGCAAAAGCCGATGAAGATGCTCAAAGAGTCTATGCCAAAAAACTTGCTGCTGATAGAGAAAGTCAGAAAAGAAAGCGTGCCGAGGAATCAAAAGAACAGCAAGGAAACAGGCTTGAGGCTAAAGAACGCAAAACCGCGCAGTTAGATGAAGATCCACCTGGACAGCGAGAGTCAAAACATATCAAAACTGAAAATGATAGCGATGATGATTGGGTTTGGGATTTTGACTTGGATAAGGTCATCAATGCCTACCAGATTTTAGTTAAAAAAACAAAGGTTCGGCGATATGTATTTCATAGTGAAGCTGAAAAATAAAGAAGAAAAAGAAAACTGAAAAAAGAAAAAATTTAAAAAACTAAAAAATACTAAAAAGAAAAACACTCAAAGAGAAATTACAGACCGGGACACAAATGACGACCGGGACAGAGGGAATATAAATAACGACCGGGACACTCAAAGAGAAATTACAGACTGGGATACCGGGACACAAATGACGACCGGGACACAGGGAATATAAATGACGACCAGGACACAGGTATTTAAGAATATCGTTCAAAGACAAATTTTTAATTGTAAGAAGACCGTTGAAAGAGAAATTTCTAATTGTAAAATGACTGAAGAACCTACAATGGCAACGGTACCACCATCGAAGTAGATAACCAGTGGGTTGTTCCATATTCCCCATTATTATCAAAAACATTTAATGCACACATAAACGTTGAATACTGTAACTCCGTAAAGGCAATCAAATACATATGTAAATACGTCAACAAAGGCAGTGACATGGCAGTTTTTGGCTTGTAGCCCAAAATCAAAGATTTCGACGAAATCGTACAATATCAGGCTGGAAGATACATAAGCAGTAATGAAGCTGTTTGGCGAATTCTTTCATTTCCGATACATGAACGTAGTCCAGCTGTTGTTCACTTAGCGGTACATTTACAGAATGGTCAACGTGTTTATTTCTCGGAAACCAACGTGCAACAAAGAGCCCTGAATCCACCGGATACAAAATTAACAGCTTTTTTTTCGCTTTGCAAAAATGATTCTTTTGCAAAAAAACTGCTGTATACTGAAGTGCCTTCGTATTACACGTGGAATACTAAAAATAAAGTATTTGAACGTCGAAAACAGGGTAAGTCAGTCGACGGCCAACCTACCATCTTCAAAGATACCACGATAGGAAGACTCTACACCGGTCACCCAAATCAACATGAATGCTTCTTTCTACGCCTGCTTTTAGTGAATGTACCCGGTCCGACATCCTTTGAGTATTTGAGAACTGTAAACGGTACTATACATGACACTTACCGTAGTGCATGCCAAGCTCTGAATTTATTGGAGAATTACCAACACTGGGATAACTGCATCAATGACGCGTGTGAAACGTCAACCCCAAGTGAAATTCGTGCATTGTTTGGCATCATTTTAACAACTTGCTCTCCATCAGCTCCTACAGAGTTATGTGGAAAATATAAGTCAAAAATGTCCGTAGATATACTCCATCGAAAACAGTTAGAGACGTCAGATATGACTTTTGATTTTACATCAGAAATTTATAACTACACTTTAGTTATTATAGAAGATTTGTGCGTACGTATGGCAAACAAACCTCTTCAGGATTTGGGAATGCCTTCATCTAACCGTATCGCTGCTGTTTCGACATGTGTAGAATTGGATCGTGAACAAAGTTACAGTACGAGTGATCTATTGTCGTATGTACAAAATAACATTTCCAAGTTAACGTCGGAACAAAAAGACATTTATGATACGATACTCAATTTCAGGACGTATACAACTACCTGCTGATTTCTGTGATTTAGTGACGTCCAAAAATGAATTGATTGAAAAAGTATTTCCGAATATTCTAAAAAATTATAAAAATAATAAATGGCTAAGTGAAAGAGCGATTCTCGCACCCAAAAATATAGACGTCCACGAAATCAACAATATTGTTTTGACCAAGATTCGAGACCAGGCAGTCCTTTACAAGTCAATCGACACAGTTTTGGAACCAAATGAAGCGGTTAAGTATGCATGTTTGTTTGTTTGTAAAAAGAGCGTTTGCATATGACGTCATTATTAGTACATGCGGCTTTGTATATGCACAGACAATGGGAAAGCCAAGAATGTTGTATATTCGCAATTTTTACGTAGTTTAACTCCTGCAGACGAAATGAATGCTTGCCTGAAAAATTCTAATTTATGGGCACACGTAAAAATATTAAAATTAACTACAAATATGCGTGTCCGATTGCAAAACGATGACTCTGGTCAAACATTTTCAGATCAATTGCTGGCAATTGGAAACGGAAAGCTCCCAGTAGTGGGAAAGCCAAAAATGTTGTATATTCGCAATTTTTACGTAGTTTGAAACACATATATAAATCTATCTATATTCACAGGTGGGACACAGGGACACAACTACAATGGCGCGTAACTAATATGGCGCGTAACGACTTACGCGCGCGGGGGGGCTTGGGGGGCGCGAAGCGCCCCACCAACTAGGTGTTGGGGTGGCGCGAAGCGCCACCCCAACAGCTAGTATATATATAAAAATAAGTTGTCTGTCTGTGTGTCTGTCAGGTGACGTCATGTCATCATGTCGTCATGAAGTTAGTTGTCGTCATGTTTGTTATGACGATGACGTCATTAAAAGTATTTAAGAAAATCGTTCAAAGACAAATTTTTAATTGTAAGAAGATCGCGGACGGAAAAATGTTTAATTGTAAAATGACTGAAGAACCTACAATGGCAACAGCCGAGGAAGCTGCTCAAAGAGTCTATGCCAAAAAACTTGCGGCTGATAGAGAAAGTAAGAAAAGAAAGCATGCCGAGGAATCACAAGAACAGCAAGAAAACAGGCTTGCGGCTAAAGAACGTAAAACCGCGCTGTTAGATGAAAATCCACCTGGACAGCGAGAGTCAAACATATCAAAACTGAAAATGATAGCGATGATGATTGGGTTTGGGATTTTGACTTGGATAAGGTCATCAATGCCTACCAGATTTTAGTTAAAAAAAAAACAAAGGTTCGGCGATATGTATTTCATAGTGACGCTGAAAAATAAAGAAGAAAAAGAGAACTGAAAAAAAGGTAAAAAATTAAAAAAACTAAAAAGAAAAAACACTCAAAGAGAAATTACAGACCGGGACACAAATGACGACCGGGACAAAGGGAATATAAATGACGACCGGGACACTCAAAGAGAAATTACAGACTGGGATACCGGGACACAAATGACGCCCGGGACACAGGGAATATAAATGACGACCGGGACACAGGTATTTAAGAATATCGTTCAAAGACAAATTTTTAATTGTAAAAAGATCGTTGAAAGAGAAATTTCTAATTGTAACCTACAATGGCAACACCCGAGGAAGCTGCTCAAAACGAATGTATTCAAGCCGAAGTAGCTGAGTTGGTAAAGCGTTATGTTTCAGGTTCTAGGTCGGGGAGGCTCCAGGTTTTAACCTTGGCTTTAGCATTAATACAAAAGAAGAAAAAAACTAGAAAAGGTAAAAACTACAAAAAAAAACTAAAAAGAAAATACTAAAAAAGCTAAAAAAGCTAAAAAACTAAAAAAAACAAAAAAAGGTAAAAAACTAAAAACTAAAAAAGAAAAAAATTAAAAAAACTAAAAAAAAGGTAAAAACTACAAAAAACTAAAAAGAAAAGAAACTAAAAACTAATAAAAAAAAACTAAAAACTGAAAAAGAAAAAAAAACTAAAAAAAGGAAAAAAAACTGAAAAATAAAGGAGAAAAGGAAAACTAAAAGCCGGGACACAGGGAATATAAATGACGACCGGGACACTCGAAGAGAAATTACAGACTGGGACACAAATAACGACCGGGAGATATAAATGACGACTGGGACACTCAAAGATAAATTACAGACCGGGGCACAGGGAATATAAATGACGAACGGGATGCTCAAAGAGAAATTACAGACTGGGACACTGGGACACAAATGACGACCGGGATACTGGGAATATAAATGACAACCGGGACACAGGGAATGTTCGATTAGCAATCACCATCAACAAAGCTCAAGGGCAATCATTAGAATAATGAGGTATAGATCTGAATACGGATTGTTTTTCCCATGGACAATTTTATGTTGCATGTTCAAGAGTCGGTAAACCTGACAATCTATTTATATGCACAGACAATGGGACATCGAATAATGTTGTATATTCGCAAGTTTTACGTAGTTAAAAACATATATATATCTATAACGGAAAGAGAAATATTTTCTCTTTTATCTATATTCACAAGTGGGACACAGGGACACAACTACAATGGCGCGTAACTAATATGGCGCGAAACGACTTACGCGCCCGCGGGGGGGCTTCGGGGAGGCGCAAAGCGCCCCCACCAACTAGGTGTTGGGGTGGCGCGAAACGCCACCCCAGCAGCTTGTTACTAATAAAAACGTTCGTAAAAAAATAAAAAGTTCTAGCTGCCTTTTGAAGTAACCAAAAATTGGAATACAACTAGGCCTCCTCCCCCGCCCTTTTTTTTATCAGAATCGTCCCGGTCAAAACTATGAGAAAGCCATTTAGTAAAAAAAATTAATATGCAAATTTCGTTTTAATTATTCATGTGCGGTGAGCCAAAAAGCCAAACTTGTTTTAATTTAAAAACTTTCAGAAATTAAATAAAAAAATAATTTTTGACTGCAAGTAAGGAGCGACATTATAACTTAAAAGGAACATAAATTATTCCGTATATGAAAGGGGTTGTCCCCTCCTCAACACCTCGCTCTTTACGCTAAAGAGTTATTTGTTTTAAAAAGTAAAGTTGTGATAAAGAGTCAAACTTTAGCGTAAAGACCGAGGCGTTGAGGAGGGGACAACCCCTTTATTCGTTTTAAGTTTTAATGTCGCTCCTAACTTGCAGTTAAAAAAACTTGTTTTTATTATTTAATCTTACAAGGAGCGTGGAATATACTCCTTTAGTTCCCCCTACTTATTTTCATAATCTAAAAGGTCCCAAAGATACCATGGTTTCCTTGAGTTTCTAGATGCAACTTTTCGTCGTTTATATCTTTGACTAGTAAAGGTGAAGATTTAGGCCTGCATGGTTTTGGAAAAAATCCTCGTTTGATTTGGTTATGGTGGAAGGCTTCCTCTACTTGCCCCTTGGTATGTCTTGAGACACAAATCTAAACGTCTTATGCGAATAGATAGATAGATAGATAAGTGTATTTCAAAAACCCGTGGGCCATATACACACAAAATATAAATAAATAACAGACAAGCAAGGAAATTAACAACAGTACGAACACGCACAAAAAAAAAACAGAATTCAACGCAAAAAGTACCTAATCTAACTACAAAAGAAATTAATCATATAAAACTTTTTCTTCTTATTAAAGATTTTTCTATATATACTCCCACTCGAAATATTGTGGTTGGGTTACAATTTTGTAGAATACCCGGAAGCATCAAATTAATCCCATGCAAATAAATTTCCCGTAAATCCAAGAGCACCGGGCATTTCCGGAGAAAATGATCCAAGTCTTCATCATCATCTTTACAAAGAGGACAAAGATACCGCCTATCAGGACCAACTATCATTTTATTTTTGTCGAACGTTTTTTGCCTGTTCTGGATTGGAAGACAATTTGCCCTAAGCTGAATCCAACGACGTAGAATCATAGCCGGTAAATTAAGTTTAAAATAAACTTCCTCCCCAAAACTAGGTTTTGCCTGATTATAATGTTGTAGGGTTGTAGAATCAAGAACCAGCCCTTGCCAATGCTGAATTTCCTGACTCTCTAATATAAATCGTACCTGGCTTTCTAAATTTGCTGGTACATCGCGAGAGCAAAGACCATTATTCCATAAATAAGGCATTCCTACTTTTTCTAGTAATGATTTAATTTGGGATGGCCACGAGGTTTTTAAACCACATTTCAACATCTCTTCATATGCCACTCTTACTAGTCTATCTTCATTACTCTTAGTTAACTTCAACCAGAATCTAAGCATTAAAATATACCTACGTAGCTTTAAAGAAAACAGGCCCATATCACCTTTCAGAATCTGTGAATGAGTTGTCTGATGTAAACCAAACACTCTTTTATAATACTGGAGCTGAAGGGACTCCAGTTGCTGCACCGTTTCTCCACCCCATATCTCTGCTCCATATTCTATTACGGGTAAAATTTTTGTGTTAAATATTCTTTTATGCATTTTTAGGTTTTTGATCCCCATTATCGTCGGGTTTCTAAATATAGCTGACATGGCCACCCTACCTCTCTTAATTATTTCATCAACATGACTCCTTAGGCTTCCATTTTCCGATAAGATAAAGCCTAAATATTTTATTCTTTTACTTATAAATAGTTCCTTATTATTAAATTTAAACGTATATTTTTCATCGTCCCCAACCTTCCTTTTTTTAAAAATAACAACTTCGCTCTTTTCAGTATTCAGCCTTAACTTTTTTATATGCAAATATTCTTCTATGAGATTCAAAAGAGTCTGTAGATCTTGCGGTTTATTAGCCACCAAAGCAATATCATCTGCAAATAATAAGAGAGATAGTTTTTGAGTCCCTAGGCTAACTTTCGGAGCCCATCTATTCTCTAGAAAATTAACAACATCATTAATAAAAATATTAAACAACTTAGGTGAAAGGGTGCTGCCCTGTTTTACTCCCCGCTTAATATCAAAAAGCTTCGAAAACCTATTACCAACTTGAATGATTCCACTCACACAAGTATACATGCTCACTATCAATCTAACAAATGAATGGGGAAGGCCAATATTTAGCATGGCATCCTTCAATAACTCTCTGTCGACTCTATCAAAAGCCTTATGGAGATCCAGAAATCCCACATAAAGACAAGTTTTACCCTTTCCATATTTATCTTATATTTACCCTTTCCATATTTCGTCTTATGCGAATATACCATTTTATAATGAATATGATGTAGCATGTAGTCTCACCAGTTATTTCGTTCCTGATCGTCATGGATGCCTAATCCCGTAAGGCCTTATAATACCCAAAGGGTACATAGCTTTTATTGGTCACGCTTTAAACTTTATGGAGCAGTTTTCTGTTAGAATACTTAAAAAAGAAGGTTTCTTTAAAGATTACACTATGTTTTTAAATAAATGAATTCATTTTGGGGATATGCCACATACGTAAAAGCAAGGCAGAATCTGTAGCTAGAGGTGGTGAAAGCCATTTTGTTCCATTTGTGGTAAATACTCAACCCCCCCCCCCCCCCCAAATGAAATATATATGCCTATAAGTGCACTAAGCCAATCTTAATAGTGATTTTTTATTACAGGTCTATAAAAATGTTTCGCGGTGATGACTGGAGAGCTAAATTATAGTTACCTGAAATTCGAAGAAAAACCATTTGCACCCGAGTACATATTTCTAATGCTCGTCTTCCTAGTTACCATTGTTTTATGGAATTTTGGCATTGCAATGACCGTCTGCGAAGCCCAGATAATTAAAAAAGAGGTAACAAAAGATTAATATTTAAGATTTTTGGCTTTTCTGTAGAAACATCCCTTGTAGAACCGTTAAAAAAATTTGTTAGATTTCTTTTAAGGAGCCTCAAAAGAAGAAACGAGTAGTCGGTTTACTTTATTAAGTTCGAAAAATTTCTAAATCTCTATAATAATAATAACAATAATAATTTATTTGTGCCCTCTGTACATACAAAAGATGTACACAAAGAAGTATGAAAAGAAAACTGAGAAATATAAAATTACACTTCAAATGAAAATAAGCAGATCATGGTTTGTTTTGTTTTTTTGCGTACAACTCAAAAAACCATTCACAAAACAAGACCGATAAATAATAACATAACTCATAAAACAACACCCATAAACATAACGCATAAATATCTATTTTATTAAAGAAATAATGACAAAACTGTTTTTCCATTAAATGAGACAATTAAGGGGAAAATTTATTCTATTTTCTCTAAATCGTCTAAGAAATCGGTCGTATTGTTGATCCATTTTAATAGTAATATCAAATATTCCGAATTTTCGTATAATATACCTATTTTTGAACAGTAGTGGAATTCCAAGAAAATATTTACAAAACCGGAAAAAGTAAACGCGGATACGCTTTTTATCACTTTTACTCAAAAATGGAACAATGAAAAATACAGGTGCAAACATTGAATTGTAAATTATAGCAAGTGTGTGTTTATCAAAACGACCTTTCATCCCTACTAGCAGGCCATAGGTCTTCCCAAGTTTTCCCAATACAGACGATAACACCAACTCCCGCGTAGCTTTAATTGACGGACCAAAAGGCAACCAAAGGTAATTAATGTAATCTTTATTAAGAATATTCAGTGATCCCATCCTAATTGAATGATACTGGATATCACTTTTACTGTTTGCAACTAGGAATTCTGTTTTAGAAGGTTCAATCTATAATCCTATCTCTCGTAGATGTGAGTGTAATATATTTATTGTATTCTGCATTGATATTAAATTATCCGAGAACAACAAAATATCTTCTGCATACGAAAAACGGCTAATGTCGATACTTTCAATCACCATATGGGGGTAGGAACCGTGTGGCTGTTCTAATTGCGTTATTGCGGCTAAGAACTGACCCTTGTTTAGGTCCACGACATAAATAAATTCGGTCTGAAAGTTGCCCTCCGAAAAAATTCCCACAGTTGAATTACCATGCCAGCCCGCTAAATACTGGCCTATAAATGGGTTCACCACACCATATAACAATGACAAAAAAGCATGGTTATACCACATACTATCAAACGCTTTTGAAATATCAATTCCACACACAAATAGTTGTTTTTTAATGTTATGAGGGTGTTTCAATATTTCTAGAATTATTCCGTGTGCATTTTGAACCCCTACACCACTTCGAAAGCCCAACTGATGATTCCCCACATCACATTTTGTTGATAAATATGGAAGTAAAAATTTTTACTAATAACAGAACAAAGTGTTATAGGTCTATATGAAGAACAATGTGAAGGATCCTTGCCCTTCTTGCGTATGCAAACTACTTTAACTTCACCCATCAAAGAAGGGAGATAATGATGGGTTACTGCTATCACACAGTTCGTGGTAACGAACTGTAGTAAGGAACGACCCGGCTCGATAGTAATCGAAACTCTAAAAAACAGAATTTTGATACCAATAGTCACATAAAAAGAAATTATATTTTTATGCTGATTTTAAATATATAAGTTTCATCAAGTTTAGTCCTACCCTTCAAAAGTTACGAGCCTGAGAAAATTTATCAAATTTTAGAAAATTGGGGGAAACACCCACTAAAAATCATAGAATCTTAACAAAAATCAGATTCAGCGCATCAGAGAACCCTATTGTAGAAGTTTCAAGCTCCTGTCTACAAAAATGTGAAATTTGCAATTTTTGCCAGAAGAAAGATCACGGATGCATGTTTATTTGTTTGTTTTTTCCCCAGGGGTGATCGTATCGATCAAGTGGTCCTAGAATGTCGCGAGAGGGCTCATTCTGACGAAAATTAAAAGTTCTAATACCCTTCTTAAGTGACCACAAAAATCGGACGACACCTTGGCCCCCTCCAACGCTCTTTTTCCCGAAGTCATCGGATCAAAATTTTGAGATAGCCATTCTGTTCAGCATAGTCGAAAACTTAATAACTATCTCTTTGTGGACGACTTACTCCCCCACAGTCCCCAGGAGAGAGGCTGCAAGGTGAAAACTTTGACTATTGTTTACATATAGTAATGGTTTTTATAAAGTGTAAAGACATTTTCAGGGGGACTTTTTCGAATTGGGGTGGGGGTGGGTCGGGGGAGAGGATTACGTGGGAGGACCTTTCCATGGAGGAATTTACCATTAGGGAAGATAATTTCTATGATGGGGTGCAGGATTTTCTAGCATTATTTAAAAAAAGAGAAAATAAACAATTTTTATGGCACTTGGTATTAAACAAGTGATATATAGCAATCGCAAATTCTGTCGGTCCCAAATTTAGCAGGCGTATAAGGGGCCAGACCAGATTAAATTAGACATAGTTCGTTTTCTGATTTTACTATCTGGGGGGTAGAGTGGGGGACGGTTAATTCGGAGAAAATAGAAAAAAAAAATAAAGTATTTTTAACTTACGAACGGTTGATCAGATCTTAGTGAAATTTGATGTTTGGAAGGATATCTTGTCTCAGAGCTGTTATTTTAAATCCCGACCGGATCTGGTGACATTGGGGGGGGGAGTTGGGAGGGGCAAACCTAAAATCTTGGAAAACACTTAGAGTGGAGGGATTGGGATGAAACTTGGTGGGAAAAATAAGCACAAGTCCTAGATACATGGTTGACATAACCGGAACGTATCCGCTCTCTTTGGGGTAGTTGGGGGGAGGGGTAATTCTGAAAATTAGAAAAAAAGACGTATTTTTAACTTACGAAGGAGTGATCAGATCTTCATGAAACTTCATATTTAGAAGGACCTCGTAAATCAGATCTCTTATTTTAAATCTCAACTGGATCCAGCGTCATTGGGGGGGGGAGGCAGTTGGGGGGACCGGAAATCTTAGAAAATACTTAAAGCAGAGACATCAGGATACAACTGGATGGGAAGAATAAAAACCTTTCTAAGATACGTGACTGACATAACCGGGCTGGATCTGCTCTCTTTGGTGAAGTTGGGGGGGGGGGTAATTCGGAAAAATGAGGCATTTGTAACTTACGGACGGATGACCAGATCTTAATGAAACTTTATAATTAGAAGGATCTTGTGTTTTAAAGCTCTATTTTAAGTTCCGACCAGATGCTGTGACATTGGGGGGAGTTGGAGGGGGAAACCGGAATTCTTGGAAAACGTGGAAATTGCGGTATTTTTATCTTACGAATAGGTGATCGGATCTTAATGAAACTTGATATGTATAGAAGGATTTTATGCTCCATTTTTGACTCAAATTGGATCCGGGGACATAGGGGGTTGGAAGAGGGAAAGAGAAATCTTGGAAAACGCTTAGAGTGGAGAGATCAGGATGAAACTTGATGGGAAGAATAAGCACAAGTTCTAGAGACGAGATTTACATAATTGGAATGGATCCGTTCTCTTTGGAGGAGCTGGGGGGTGTTAATTTGGAAAAAATAGAAAAATTGAGGGATTTTTAACTTAAGGAAATTTGGTATTTAGAAGGAATGCATATCTCAGAGCTTCATTTCAAATCCCGACCAGATCTGTTGACATTGGAGGGAGTTGGAGGGGGTGATCTTGGAAAACGCTTGGAGTGGAGGAATCGGGATGAAGCTTGGTGGATAGAATAAGCAAATGTCGTTGATACGTTATTGACGTAACTGTACTGGATTCGCTCTCTTTGGGGGAATTGGGGGGAGGGGTTCAGTGATTTGGCGAGTTTGGTACTTCTGGACGTGCTAGGACGATGAAAATTGGTAGGCGTGTCAGGGAGCTGCACAAATTGATTTGATAAAGTCGTTTTCCCAGATTTGACCATCTGGGGGGCTAAAGAGAGAGGAAAAATTAGAAAAAA
Organism: Artemia franciscana; assembly: GCF_032884065.1. Classification (NCBI taxonomy): domain Eukaryota; kingdom Metazoa; phylum Arthropoda; class Branchiopoda; order Anostraca; family Artemiidae; genus Artemia; species Artemia franciscana. The sequence goes on from NC_088869.1 coordinate 43,256,498, forward strand.
GTGATGTATTTATAACATACGAGTGGGTGATCGGATCTTAATGAATTTTGATATTTAGAAGGACATCGTGACTCAGAGCTCTTATTTTAAATCCTGACCGGAATTAAGCCTCTGATTTTCCTTTCAAGTCAATCTATTGATTCTTATAATTTGGTTATAGCTCATACCATATGAGCTCTTGGCTCTTAGCTCTTCTTGCCTCGTCACAAGTGCCATGTGAGCTCTTAGCTCTTGTTTTCAGCTGGAAGTAATGAGCAGCATTAAAACTTAAAACGAACATACAATATTACGTATATAAGGGGTTCGTCTCCTCCACAATACCTTGCTCTTTACGCTAAAGTATTTTTAATAATTTCGACTATTTACTCTAAGGCCTTTGTGATTCAGGGGTCATTCTTAAGGATTTTGGGCAAAATTCAAGCTTTAGTGTAAAGAGTGAAGTATTGAAGAGGGGACGAAACCCCTCATATACGTTATAAAAATACACAAATACAGAAGTTCATTACGTACGTTAATTCGTAAGGTACGTATGTCTATTACTAACAAAAATGTTCGGAAAAAATAAAAAGTTCTAGTTGCACTTTTAAGTAACTAAAGAATGGAGGGCAACTAGGCCTCCTGCCCCACCAAAATCATCCAATCAAAACTATGAAAAACCCATTTAGTAAAAAAATTGATATGCAAATTTCGTTTTTACTATTTATGTTCGGTGAGCCAAAATCAAAATAAGTATTAATTCAAAAACGTTCAGAAATTAAATAAAAAAACAAGTTTTTTTAACTGCAAGTAAGGAGCGACATTAAAACTTAAAACGAATAGAAATTAATCCGTATATGAAAGGGGCTGTCCCCTCCTCGACGCCTTACTCCATACGCTGAAGTTTTGTATTGTTTTAAAACGTAGAGTTATGAGAAAGAGTCTAACGTTAGCGTAAAGAGCGAGGCATTGAGGAGGGGACAACCCCTTTCATATACGGAATAATTTCTGTTCGTTTTAAGTTTTAATGTCGCTCCTTACTTGCAGTTAAAAAACTTGTTTTTTTATTTAATTTGATATAATAGCATAAGATGTTCTAGTAATTTTGTAGTACCATACATGAGGTGATCTGGCAACAAACCATCAAGTCCTGGGCTTTCCCACATTTTAGTGATCTAATTTGAGTCAAAATAGAAGATGGAATAAACAAACTGTGTTTTTATATAGGTTCAGCTGAGAAAAATTCTTATACAACAATTCACGATAACCTAATTCAATTGATGGTAGGTTGGATGAGAAGACTGAAGTAGAGTGTACATACCATTGATCTAGCAGGATTTGGTCTTATAAATCAGCTCATGACTGATTTAATTTATTAACCACATAACCTCATTATAAAATACCTATGGATTACTCCTAGCCTTGGTTGATATATCTTTTACGTGTTGTTTCTTACAAGTTACCTCTAACTTTCAGAATTTTTTTTGTTGATTTAATAATCTGGAAAAGGGGGCCATTTTTCGGTCGGTCATATTGATCCCAAGTACGATACCATAGCCGATATTTCTGTTTTGCTTCATGTAACTCTGGTATAGCAGACCATCCCTTTTTTGTGCATTTCTATGCACTCTAATAACAGGAACCGCAACGGAAGCCGCAACTTACATTGCATGAACTATTTCAGCATAATAAATATCTAGTTCCACCGTATGAAATTTTTGAGACTGTGACAAGAGGTGAAAAGGAATTCTAATTCTAATGAGAATATCATCTAATACGCACTGAAATAAGTTTACGTCTATTCTCTCCCAAAGCTGCTTCTGAAACCATTTTGGAGTACAACACCTATGGCAAAAGACATTTAAAACAACAGACACTTCAAGGTGAGAATGATCACTAATCAAAATTTCCTCTGATACTTTAACAATAGACTTTTTTAAACATCTGAAATTATAAAGTCCAAATTTGCCACGCTATCTGAATTATGAAAATAAGTAAAATGTTTGCTATTCGCTGCCACTGATAGATCTTTCGGAAGTAATGATCATAATATCTGGGACATCGGTAAACTAGGAACAGTAAGGTCAGTGTTAGAATCGCCACAAAGCAAAATGGTATTGCCAGACGCTCGTACTTTATGAGAAATTTTGGAGACACTTGCACATGCTTATGCAAAACTTTCGTTAGATTGTTCGTTTCTGTAATTAGTAGGCATAAAAACTGCAAGAACAACAGTATGGCCTAGATCAACCGCAACAAAAGTATCATTGGTTTCAAGTATAACACAGTTAAGGCTCTTTTTTACTCCAATCATAATGCCGCCAGAGGGACGACCTCCTGTGATTTTTGCAGAACAGATGAAGAACTCGTGGTCACAAAAAAACTTCCAACTGATTACTATTAACCCACTTAACTGGTGCTCAACTATACACACTATTTCGAATGACTTGAATATTTCGTCTAAAATTACTAACTTATCTCTTACTCCATCCATGTTTGGAAATACAGGTTTACACAATCAGATTCGGTGTAATGGTCCATACCTTTGGAGGGAGTGGTGGGGGTGGGTTATCAGCCACAGCTTGAGTGCTTGATGGAGGGACAGACATACGGCTCTTCAATACGGCGCAGGAGAAACTATTGCTTCTGTGATTTCCACCATAATTTGCGCATTTCAAGGTAAAGGCTGAACATGGATTATCGCGGCTATTAACATGGGGCCCCGCACATTTGACGCATTTAGGTTCATTCTTACATTCTCGTTCAAAGTGGTCAATACTTGGTATTTAAAGCTCTGCTTGGGTCAATTCAGTGGAGTTGTCACCCGGAAAAGCGATTAATCAATTTTGATGCTATGCTTTAGACCGATGTCGAGATCTGTTTGAGATTTAAAGGCCATTTGCACGACTGAACTGCCTCCAAAGCGCTTTGCTTGCGTAACAGAGTTCACTAGTCCTGTAATATTTGATTCATTAAAGCCATTATCAATTCGTATATTTCCTAGATATTCCTTCTTTACGGCCTTAGCACTGATGCGTGAACCGGGTGGTAGGGCACTTGCCACCGATGAGGCAGAATCATTATCTTTCATAAATACCATTTACCTATCTCTCTGCTGCTCAGAATGGTCAATGTTGTCTAAGCACCCTAGATTTGAAATAAAGTCGCGCTGCTTAGCGGGGTTAGAAGATTTCATACTAGGAGGTAAATTACTAAAAATTACAGAAACTGTAGCATTTTCTGGCCACAAACGGTTTTGTTCATCCATTTCTGTGCTAACAGACTCTCGTTTTTCAACGAGGAAATTTAACATTCGAACACAAACCATTTAATCTTTATGCCACTATAGTATTTGGTTCGGTCGGGAAAACCGGAATATCTGACGGATCCATAATCACAAATTGTGGAAAGATCATCTTTCGAGATACGGTCTGATAGCAATTCGTAAAAGTCGGCCATAAAAGCCGCGCTCGGATGTGAGCCCCGGCGCCTCTAAAAAATATTTTACGGTTTTGTTATATTATATTACGGTTTTGTTCATCCATTTCTGCGCTAACAGACTCTCGTTTTTCAACGAGGAAATTTAACATTCGAACACAAACCATTTAATCTTTATGCCACTATAGTATTTGGTTCGGTCGGGAAAACCGGAATATCTGACGGATCCATAATCACAAATTGTGGAACAAGATCATCTTTCGAGATACGGTCTGATAGCAATTCGTAAAAGTCGGCCATAAAAGCCGCGCTCGGATGTGAGCCCCGGCGCCTCTAAAAAATATCAACTTTGAAAATATAACAACAGATTACAATTGTCTCTTTAAACGTATCTTTTCCAATAATTTCGCTGCTAGTTTCAAAATAGCATCCTTATCTGCCTTGTTGATAAATTAAATTAAAAAATGAAGTTTTTTTAACTGAAAGTAAGGAGCGATATTAAAACCTAAAACGAACAGAAATTACTCCGTATATGAAAGGGGCTGTTCCCTCCTCAACGCCTCACTCTTTACGCTAAAGTTGACTCTTTCTCTCATCTCTACTTTTTAAAGCAGTAAAAAAAAACTTTTTTTATTTAATTTCTGAACGTTTTTGAATTAATGTATGTTTTGATTTTGGCACTCCGCATATGAATAATTAAAACAAAAATTTGCATATTAATTTATTTTTACGGCTAAATGGCTTTCTCATAGTTTTGATCGGACGATTTTGAGAAAAAATGAGTCAACATTAAAATGCAATTCTTTTGATGTAACTATTGTTATAAAAATTCCGTTTTTTACAGTTTTGATTACTATTGGAGCCGGGTCGCTCCTTACTACAGTTCGTTACCACGAACTGTTTGATTGTCTCTGTAGAAAGTTCAAAACTGGACAAATATACAACAAGTCCATTTTCGGGGAATGAAAACTTACCTCCCCACAATCTAAATGATATACAAAAATCATAGTCCGTATTCAATCAAGCCATTGGTAAGTTATAATATTTCTTTATCAGAAAATGATTAATATTTCGTAATTTTCTAACTTTTAAGTTTCATTTATTGCGTAATCAAATTAAATACTAAGTATAATCCAGATTACGTCCTCACAGATCAAAGGCTGAATCACAGCTTAGATACCAATATACAGTTATGAAAACTCGATTTATTTTTGGGACACAGTGCACAGTAGCGATGCTAGCGGCTGGAGACAGGAAACTGGTATTGGTATCTAATTGGTAACAGGAAACTGGTATTGGTATCTAAGCTGTGTATGCAACAAAACTTTTATTATATTTTTTAATCTTTATGCCACTATAGTATTTGGTTCGGTCGGGAAAACCGAAATATCTGACGGATCCATAATCACAAATTGTGGAACAAGATCATCTTTCGAGATACGGTCTGATAGCAATTCGTAAAAGTCGGCCATAAAAGCCGCGCTCGGATGTGAGCCCCGGCGCCTCTAAAAAATATCAACTTTGAAAATATAACAACAGATTTCAATTGTCTCTTTAAACGTATCTTTTCCAATAATTTCGCTGCTAGTTTCAAAATAGCATCCTTATCTGCCTTGTTGATAAATTAAATTAAAAAATGAAGTTTTTTTTAACTGAAAGTAAGGAGCGATATTAAAACCTAAAACGAACAGAAATTACTCCGTATATGAAAGGGGCTGTTCCCTCCTCAACGCCTCGCTCTTTACGCTAAAGTTGACTCTTTCTCTCAACTCTACTTTTTAAAGCAGTAAAAAAAAAATTTTTTATTTAATTTTTGAACTTTTTGAATTAATGTATGTTTTGATTTTGGTACTCCGCATATGAATAATTAAAACAAAAATTTGCATATTAATTTATTTTTACGGCTAAATGGCTTTCTCATAGTTTTGATTGGACGATTTTGAGAAAAAATGAGCGAGGGAGTAGGCCTAGTTAGCCTCCAAGTTTTTGGTTATTTAAAAGGCAACTAAAATTTTTAATTTCTTACGAACGTTTTATTAATAAAAATATGCGTAACTTATGAATTAACTTACATAACGAACTTCTATATTCGTATGTTTTTATCACGTATCTAAGGGGATCCCCCCTTGGGATGAGTCCTCTCACGACATTCTAGGACCACTGGGTCGATACGATCACCCCTGGAAAAAAAAATAACACGCATCAGTGATCTGTCTTGTGGCAAAAAAAAAATGCAAAATTCCACATTTTTGTAGATAGGAGCTTGAAACTTCTACTGTAGGGTTCTCTGATACGCCAAATCTGATGGTGTTATTTTCTTTAAGATTCCATAACTTTTAAGGGGTGTTTCCTCCTATTTTCTAAAATAAGGCAAATTTTCTCAGGCTCGTAACTTCTGATGGGTAAGTCTAAACTTGATGAAACTTATATATTTAAAGTCAGCATTAAAATGCAATTCTTTTGATGTAACTATTGTTATAAAAATTCCGTTTTTTACAGTTTTGATTACTATTGGAGCCGGGTCGCTCCTTACTACAGTTCGTTACCACGAAATGTTTGATTGTCTCTGTAGAAAGTTCAAAACTGGACAAATATACAACAAGTCCATTTTCGGGGCATGAAAACTTACCTCCCCACAATCTAAATGATATACAAAAATCATAGTCCGTATTCAATCAAGCCATTGGTAAGTTATAATATTTCTTTATCAGAAAATGATTAATATTTCGTAATTTTCTAACTTTTAAGTTTCATTTATTGCGTAATCAAATTAAATACTAAGTATAATCCAGATTACGTCCTCACAGATCAAAGGCTGAATCACAGCTTAGATACCAATATACAGTTATGAAAACTCGATTTATTTTTGGGACACAGTGCACAGTAGCGATGCTAGCGGCTGGAGACAGGAAACTGGTATTGGTATCTAATTGGTAACAGGAAACTGGTATTGGTATCTAAGCTGTGTATGCAACAAAACAAAATTGTGTCCCCGCCTATGGTGTTGTAGTACGATCTACGCGTCGGAGCGCGGGCTTGGAGGAGGCGTAAAGTTCAGAGCTCTGTGCCAAAGCTTCTCATGGGCAAAATATGAGTTTTCATATCTGTATTGGTATCTAAGCCGAGGGCTGAATTCAAACTGATCTATCTCAGTTATAATCAGAACCTATTTAACCAACAGGGTAAAAACCCGGATCGGAACCTGGTTTCACCGATTAAATTCAGCTTGACTGTCAGAACTGCCGACACGCGCAGTGGCGTAGCGGGCTATTATTCCTGGACCAGTAGGCATCTGAATATAATGCTTTTGTACTACAAGAAGAAATATTTAATTGCCACAAGGAATTGAATGCATTTAATATACAATAAGGAGGCTAGAGGTTTAATTCTAACTCAATGTATAACATTTTAAAAGTAACATTTTTTTATAACAAATAAATTGAATAAATAATATTCGAATAGTGTAATATTCATTTTCATTTCAACGCTGCAACAACTGAAAAAGAGAATATTTGTAATATAATTCGCTTTCAGTTAAGCGCCAATGACGCAGAAGGCTTTAGATTTTTAAAGCTAGGAAAGGAGACAATAGCTGAATTTATGTTTATAGTAAAACTAAATTGGTTGTAAACATTCTTAGGGAAAAAAGGCTAGACTAAATATTTGATAAATAATGACATTATTATGTATTAAGTTTATTATTAGATATTATTATTATTAAGTGTATAATAATAAACTTAGTAGGTTTTAGACCTACACAGTTAGGGAAGGAGACAGTACCCATACTCTTCTTTGAATTGATCTTTGTTCGTTTCAATCTCGATTCGCATTTTTAATTAAAACTTTATTGGTTTTAAGGTTTATTTATTTATATATATATTAGTACATGTTGTATGTTTGTTTACTATGATTGCTTATTTAGTTTCTGTTCATTTTGGGTTTCAGTTATGCTACAATAGTAAAATATTTGTCTTCGTTTTAAGCTTGATTTGCATATTCAAATTAAGCTGAACTCTTTTTAAGACTTATATTCATTTTAGTCATTTATATTATTTGCATTAATATGCGTATCTATATTATATTTATATTCATTTATATTAATACAACAAAATAATAAAAACAAAAGTAATGCGAAACCAGAAGTATGGAATACCAAGAATAATGCAAGAAGAGATATGAAAACTAAAAACAACATTTTTCAACAGGAAAACCAAAACAATTGACCTCCCCCTCCCACACAAAAAAAGAAAACCAAATTTAAGCTACTCCAACCAAATCCAGGTAATTAGAGTCCAGCCTAGTGCAGGTTAGATTTTAATTACTATTAGCTTTAATGACGAAAATTTCTGATTTTCACCTTCTCTTCTTCACTTAATTAGTCGCTATCCCTTTTTTCTTATTGTTAGACGTTTTTGTTCTTTTCAGGCTTTTATCGGCATTTAACATCCTTCGTTTGACGCGTTTTTTTTAAATAAAAAAAATGGGTTCTTGTTTTATCTTTGCTTGTCCTTTTTCCGAGGCCGACGTTAACCTCCTTGGAAAATACCCATCCCCTTGTAGAAAATACACTCAGGAAATAACTCCTCTATGGAACAAACTCCTCCTCTATGGAATAGATTCTGCTCATTTTGGGTTTTAGTGTTATTCTCCACTTTCATACTAACAGCGTAGACCAGAAATATTCCCACAAATCGTAAGGGAATAGATATCGATTTCACTTCTTGATGCGAATTTTAAAGTTTCTTTTGTATCCTCCCCCCTAGCCAACCTTTGCTGGAAGACACCCTTTTGCTTCCTTTTTGCTGGGAGACTTTTCCACCGAGAAGGGGATTACCGACATGATTTTAAAACAATCAGAAATTAAAGTCTTTTTCAAATGAATGTGCGTTAAGAATTTTTTTTTCACCCCAGATCACCTGTAAGAAATCTTGGTGTAATTTTCAGCTAAAACTGAACTGTCTTGGGGAATTTCCCTGAAAAGGGACGGGGGGTATTTTTACATGAAAACAGCCTTCCAGGGCGGATTCTTTTTCGTGGGTTAAGGAATTTTTCATGGAGGAGGGAGCCAAATTTCACGGTGTTATTAAAAGCGAACAGAAGTTAAGTTACAAAAAAAAGTTTCTTCAACTGAAAGGAAGGAGCAACATCAAATCTTAAACGAACACAAATTATTACTTTAATGGAAGGAATTTCCCCCTCTTCGGGACCTTGCTCTTTACGCTAAAGTTTAGATTTTTTGTCCCAATACTAAAGAACGAATCCTGAAACACAATGCCCGTTTAATAAGAATAAAAAGTTTTTTTTTGAATTTGCAATCACCTGTTATGAGAGAGTGTCGATGGGTGCAGAGTGGAAGACGGGATGGGGCCTGAAACCACTTTGAGGGAGCCGGATTTTCCGGCATAATCTGATTAGCAAACAGAATAAAACAATTTAAAAATAAAACTTTTTCATCTTAAAGTACAGAACAACATTGAAAAAGACAAAAATTATCCCATAAATGAGTGGGGCTCCACCCTCCTACCTCCCTTGCTCATTAAACCAACATCTCTATTTCTTTAACAAAACATTTTATTCTAATTAAAGAAATGGGAAGTCAAACTTTAGCGTAAAGAGAGAGGAGCATAAGAGGTGGAAGCCCCCTCACATATGGAAAAAGTTTGTTTATTTAAAAATGTAGGTCCTAACTCTTAGTTTAAAAAAAAACTTAGTTTTCCATTTAATTTCGTAAAAGGGTTACTGTGTTGAAATAAACAACACATAATTCACACAGAATTCTGATTAATGGTTAATTCGTCTGGGCTTGGTCTGTATTGTTTGGTGTTTTCAGGCTAAAAAAAATTCTTTATAGCTAATTTATCTGCTATGGGTTGACTCCCCGTGGTAGCATAAAATTTGTAGGCATGAATATATAATGAATCAGAGTTAATAGGCTTGAGACTGTCTAGGCAGTATTTCAACTCTTGTTGATAGAAGAGCTTCGTTAAGTGCCGAAAACCATGTTGTGACAAAGAATGGGCCCAGGATTGCCCAAAGCCTCCATTCATACTGGGGGCCCCAGGGACTTCCTGATATTCCGATCTAAGTCGGCTTAAGCGCTTTGGTGTAGACTTGGGAAGATGTTGTAAACTGTAGTAAAATTTTACAAGTTTGAGTACTTCTTATTGCTTTAGTTTCTCTTATTGCTTAGTTTCTTTAGTTTCTTATTGCTTTTAGCTTGTTCTCGTTGATACAGAAGAGTGTAGTTTTTATCCCCTTTTCATGTAGAAAATATTTATAAAAATTTGAAAATAGTGTGGATTTTACTTAAATAAAAAACTGTAAATTTTTTATGAGTAGTATTCATAAAATTATTCTTTTATGATGAATAGTTAGATACCAATAGATAGTTGACTGAAATTACATACCACGCTGAAATTTTTTTAGAAAATTTCTACAAGTTTGAGTACTTCTTGTTGCTATAGTTTCTGGCTTGTTCTTACACTTTATACTCAATACTGATTTCTGGCTCTTGCCATTTTTACTTTTCTTTATCATGAAGAATTCAAGTTAGGTGGACCAAACACGTTCGTGGGATTTTCCTATTTTTCTATTATTTCCTTTTTCCTATTTTTGGTAAAATAAATTTTGCTTAAAGGTGTTCACTCCATTTCCTAGAAAACTATAAGCACTTGACTAATTACAACATCGCCATCAGAAAAAGCAGGGAAATTTTGCCTAGATAAATGTTTTGAAATGAACTTCCAACTATAATTCGATTTGCCCGAATTTTAATGAGTTTATTATCTCTCCTGTAAAATTTGAAATTGTGGACTGAGCACGCTTGTGCATAACGGTACAGATTTAAAAGAGATAGACCAGTTTGAGATGGATGAAGAAAAAATCATTTTATTAAGTGTTAAGATTGCCACAGCAGCGAAGGAGCAGTAAACTAAGATTGATAACTGTTAATCCAGAAATTCTAGAAGGAGAGATATTACAAATGTCACAAAAACATTAATACAAGGATGTGAAGAACACGCAAGACAGAAATCACCAGCGAAAACGCCGTGTTTGGAATACGGACTTACCCTGTTCCAGTGAAATTAACGTGGTAAAAAAATCTCTCAGTGAAAAAAAATTGTTTCGTTTTGAAGGCAGTTTTTGTTATAACTTATGTCTTTACGGATTTCCTGTTGAGGATGAAAAAGACAATACTAGTGCAAAAATATCAATTTTTTGGCACTGAGTTTTTCCCAGAGTCCTAATTTCTGACAATGACTTAGTTTTTAGAGTAAATTGTTAGACAAAAGAAAAAGTTATCTCAGAATAAAGCTATAGCTGTCGTCCACTTACATGGCAAGTTCAAATGGAAAATTAAATCAAAACACAGGGCACTCGTGTCTATGCTGGAAGTCCACGACAATCAGGAACCAAGTAACTGGTGAGACTACATGCTTTATATCATATTCGTAATAAAACGGTATATTCGCATACGACACTTAGATAAATGTCTCAAGAAATACCAAGGGACAAGCAGAGAAATTCTTCCACCATAACCAAATCAAACAACGATTTTTTGCCAAAACCGTGTTGGCCTAAATCTGTATCTTCACTAGTCATAGGTATAAATGACGGAAACAGTTGCCTCTTATACATAAGAAAACCGTGGTAGTTTCGAGATCTTTTAGATTATGAAAATAGGTTGGAGGAACTAAAGGGGCATATATCACGCTCCTTGTATGATACTTTTCACCTTCAGGGAGAGTCAGTAGAGACGGCTCCTGCTCCAGCCACTTGTAGCGAGGAGTATGACGAGGAGGAACACCCTAGACAGTATTGTGAAAATTAGAGGGAAGATCTTAGAAGGTTAGTTTATCATCTAGCCCCGAGCCTCATCAGACAGAAGAAGGCAGAATAACCAAACCGTCTAATCGTTTAATTCTATATCAAGTTAGTCCAGCCAAATCCAATAAATTAGAATAATGAAAATAACGATAAAAATAAGAAAAGACTAAGGAAAGAAAAAAATATAAAAGAAGAGTGGTTAAGCTAAATATAATAGAAACAATTAGAAAAAATAACTGTTGCCTATAGTCTAACCTATTCACAATGCCAGCAGCCACTCTGATAGTGGGGAACATAGCAGGAAAAACACACTTATTAAAAAACAATATTAAGCGATCATATTACTGCCACCACAGGTAATTAGAAAATGAACCGAAGTATACTTCATTTTTAATTGAAATACAAGTTATCAAGAAAGAACTTTCGTTAGAAGTGCGATTTAGAGACTACAGGAGTCACAAAACCCTAGATTATCTGTCTAAATGTACTCAGCAATAAAATTTTATAAACATAAATATTATTCAAAAAAAATATTGTTAATTAAAGCTAAAAATTATGAAAAGCGCTCTAATAATTTTCCGTAATATATGATGTTACAGAATATATATATATTCTCTTTCCAGTAAAGCGTTTAATTACAATAGTCTTTTTGTGTGAATGTTTACCATTTACCCTAAATTTAGGGTAAAACAAGGGACCTTTTTTCCTGTTCTGGAAAGTATTGATCAGTATGACTTTTGTCTGTAGACATGCATCCCAATCTAAGCTTCTTTTATAAGACTACTATTTTGAAACTTGTCTTACCAAGTCACTGTAATAAAAAAAACAATGTAAAAATAATACAACAAAAACAATATAGTTTAATCTTACAATGTGATTAATAAGAATAAATTCTTTAATGACTTTTTGTGATTTCAGGACTTTAAGTTGTGATTACAACCGACAATTTCAAAGGAGGAAAAATAACTGGAAATACCTTGCTGTTGGCCTTTGTTGGTTACTGGTAATGCATACATCGAAAAAAGTCTTAAGTATGCTTGGATGTATGCTACTCAATGGCGAAATCCCTCTCTTTAATTGCTATTCTTATATCTGCTCCGTTGTGTAATAACAGCAAAATAGCTTCTTCATATCCAGTTTTTACAACCAAATTCAGTGCTGTATCTCCATTGGAATCTTGAGCATTGATATTAGAATTGTCACTCTGATATTTTAGTATCATCTTCAGAGAAGCAAAAGACTTTTCAGGCTCTATTAAGAGTCCATCAGCGATAACATGAAGGACTGTTGGTTGAGTATCTGAACATGCATCAGAAATTATTGCACCGTGTTCTAGCAAAAGCTGAATTAATTCACTATTACTAGCTTCACATGCCAAAATTATTGGCTTCACTTGGTTAGCAATGCTAGTGATATCTGGTCTAGCACCATGATCTAGAAGAAACTTGGCCACATTTCTAAGACCAGCTTCACAAGCAAACTGGAGATAAGTTGGCAAGTTGTTGTCACTTTTATTCAAGTCGATTGTTATATTTTCAGAAGTAGCTTTATTCAAAATGTCTTCACATTGCTGAGGATTATTGTTTTTTAAAGCACTAAACAATTCTGATCGAAGCATCATTTCTTTCGTGTAACAATCATCATTAGTGTCGCAACAATTCAAAGCAGGAGACAGAAGATCCCGTGTGTGATCCTCAAGATAACATGTATAAAGATAAGGTATAACTGGATAAGGTATTACATTACTGGCTGAGTTCGAAAATATATTTTTTTGGAGCTTTTGAATTGTTGTAATTCTTTGTTTAAATATATACAAACATTTTGCAATTACTAGTTTTATTTCTATTTATTTAATTTAATGTCTTTTGATGCTTTAGTCTTTTCAAAAATATTTAATTTTTGAAACTAGTCCGACTTTTAATAGCGCTGTGTACTAAGCTTGAAACTTCTGGTTTTATTTTTTAGGGTTTTTCAATTGTTGTAAAATTTCTTGTCAAAATATCGATTCATCAATTGTAATAATTGAAAATTTTCATTTTTTGGGCCTTCCTGCTGACATTATATAACTAGTTGCGTCCCGACCTGCAAGCTTAATCACGTGACGAGTGGATTTTATCTAACCAAAAAAAATAATTCAAAAATTTTCAGGTATTTTTATAGTTTGAATTAAAACATCAAAATTATTGCTCAGGCACCGTATATATTTTTACAGTTAATAGAATAAATTTAGTGATTCTAAACTAAACTTAAAAATTTTTGCATCTTTTTTTCATGTCTTAAAAAGACATTGCTTATTTTTGTAAGAAAAGAAATCTGGTAATGATGTTTTCCCAACACGATTTCTACTAAGCTCCAATCTTTTGGCTTTCTTTCCTGAGGTTTTCAATTGTTGTAATCCCTTGTTAAAACAATTTCTGTTCTATATGCAAATTTATGTAGCTCGTTACTTTCAGTAGAAAAACCTCGTTTTTATCTAATTTATCAACTTCAGTTGAAAAACCTCTTTTTTATCTAATTTATCTCGTTTAGAATTACCATAATAAGCTGATTCTTTTCATTTGTCTACTGACATAAAAACTTTGTTTCTTAGTGTTTTCGTTACTATTGAGTCGAGTTGCTCCTTACTTACAGTTACGTTACGTTACTTTACAACGAACTGTATGATAAATTCTAAGAACAAACTGGCTAAACTTGACATAAGAAAAAACGCAAAACAAATTTAGTGAGGAAAATATTTCAGCCTTCGGAAACTAGACAATAATAGAAATAAGATTTACCACAGAATTTAACAAGATAGTCAAAATAAAAAAAATTTCTATACTTTGAATTAACTGCTTTACAGTATTTTATATTTTGCTTCTTTTTTTCTGAGAACAGCAGATTGGAGATCTCGGCCAGAATTTTGATCATTTTCTGGTTTCCAGTGGCTGAAATTTTTGGTCGTTTATTTCTTCTTTGCAGTTTTTTCCTTCGCGCTTGCTTCCCAGCAAGTCTTATTATGGTCTGATTACCCCTTATGGTAAGCCCTGATAACAAGAATTTGAGCTGATCAAAATGATTATGGATCCAAAAGGCGCTGCTCGGAAACTTACTCTTCGTCCAAGTTAAGTTTGATTGTGATCCAACCCCTCATTTTGCTAGGCCTCTTTATGACGAGGTCTTAGGGATATCTCTCATGTACAAACTTTGTATCATGTCCAAATTAAAAAAAATCTACAACTAAAGTGTTAGATTTACCTTCAAATAAAGTTTGGTTTAAATTCAACCGTCTTTACAGGAAGACATTCTGATGACTAACATAGGGAAGAAAAGAAAAACTTAAGTCGAGAAAAAAAACTGCTGCAGGCACTTTTATTTCTCACAAGCTTTAATCTAAATCTCAAGCTCTTCTGACCATCTTCCTCCTTCCCCTTTACAGATAAAACCAGATATGGACGCCCAAAAAGTGTCAGTAGGAAGCTTAATCTTGCTACCCCCTAATTTTAGTTGAGATCTGACAACTTCGGTTATATTCCTGATGACAAGGATTCAAGAGAGAAAAGAATTCATAAATTTATTGAATTTTCAACAGCTGGACTCAAAGAAATAAGATGAGGATCTACAACAAAAGTTCAACACTAAATGACCCCTTATAAATTTGCTTTTGAAGTTCAAATAGTTTCGTTTTGCTTCTTGTGTTTACTATTTAGTTGAGGAAATAACACTTATTTTTCCTTCTGGAGACAATGAATTTTTGTTAATTTGAGAAGCACTATTCTTTTCAGTTCACGAGTCCCATAACGGAGAAATTTTCGTATTTCCATGATGTACAGTTAAAGAGCTACAAGAACTGCATAATATGGCATATCACCTCCTCTGTTCATCCTAAAACATTAAAATAAAGGCCAAACTCTTTAGAAATGCCTTAACTTCAACAAAGTTTCGTATAAGTAGACACCTTGATAAGTAGACACTCTTGACTTCTCAGTTTGAATCAGTGGAATGATATCAATGTTTTTTCAAACGTTTTCTAATGAATTGTTGGAAAATAAGTGGAAATTCACACCACTTGACCACGGAAATGGAATGCAACTACAATATTATTTCAGAGTTTCTCACCTTGTCAATACCAGCCTTTGTAAGAAAAGAGATTATGAAAATAGGTTGGAGGAACTAAAGGGGCATATATCACGCTCCTTGTATGATAATGTATGATAAAGTGGAGAATAACACTAAAACCCAAAATGAGCAGAATTTATTCCATAGAGGAGGAGTTTGTTCCATAGAGGAGTTATTTCCTGAGTGTATTTTCTACAAGGGGATGGGTATTTTCCAAGGAGGTTAACGTCGGCCTCGGAAAAAGGACAAGCAAAGATAAAACAAGAACCCATTTTTTTTATTTAAAAAAAAAACGCGTCAAACGAGGGATGTTAAATGCCGATAAAAGCCTGAAAAGAACAAAAACGTCTAACAATAAGAAAAAAGGGATAGCGACTAATTAAGTGAAGAAGAGAAGGTGAAAATCAGAAATTTTCGTCATTAAAGCTAATAGTAATTAAAATCTAACCTGCACTAGGCTGGACTCTAATTACCTGGATTTGGTTGGGGTAGCTTAAATTTGGTTTTCTTTTTTTGTGCGGGAGGGGGAGGTCAATTGTTTTGGTTTTCCTTTTGAAAAATGTTGTTTTTAGTTTTCGTACCTCTTCTTGCATTATTCTTGGTATTCCATACTTCTGGTTTCGCATTACTTTTGTTTTTATTATTTTGTTGTATTAATATAAATGAATATAAATATAATATAAATACGCATATTAATGCAAATAATATAAATGACTAAAATGAATATAAGTCTTAAAAAGAGTTCAGCTTAATTTGAATATGCAAATCAAGCTTAAAACGAAGACAAATATTTTACTATTGTAGCATAACTGAAACCCAAAATGAACAGAAACTAAATAAGCAATCATAGTAAACAAACATACAACATGTACTAATATAAATTAATAAATAAACCTTAAAACGAATAAAGGATTAATTAAATATGCGAATCGAGTTTGAAACGAACAAAAATCAATTCGAAAAAGAGTATGGGTACTGTCTCCTTCCCTAACTGTGTAGGTCTAACACCTACTAAGTTTATATATATATATATACATATATATATATATATATATATATATATATATATATATATATATATATATATAATATCTATATATATATATATATATATATATATATATATATATATATATATATAATATCTATATATATATATATATATATATATATATATATATATATATATATATATATATATATATAATATATTTATATATAATATATATATATATATATATATATATATATATATATATATATATATATATATATATATATATATATAAATAAATATATTATATATATATAATATACAAATATATAATATATATATATATACATATATATATATATACTAGCTGTTGGGGTGGCGCTTCGCGCCACCCCAACACCTAGTTGGTGGGGCGCTTCGCGCCCCCCCAAGCCCCCCCGCGCGCGTAAGTCGTTACGCGCCATATTAGTTACGCGCCATTGTAGTTGTGTCCCTGTGTCCCACCTGTGAATATAGATAGATTTATATATGTGTTTCAAACTACGTAAAAATTGCGAATATACAACATTTTTGGCTTTCCCACTACTGGAAGCTTTCCGTTTCCAATTGCCAGCAATTGATCTGAAAATGTTTGACCAGAATCATCGTTTTGCAATCGGACAAGCATATTTGTAGTTAATTTTAATATTTTTACATGTGCCCATAAATTAGAATTTTTCAGGCAAGCATTCATTTCGTCTGCAGGAGTTAAACTACGTAAAAATTGCGAATATACAACATTCTTGGCTTTCCCATTGTCTGTGCATATACAAAGCCGTATGCACTAATAATGACGTCATATGCAAACGCTCTTTTTACAAACAAACAAACATGCATACACACAACTCGTTTTTATATAGATAGATAGATAGATGGATACAATACAAATTAACTGCGTAAAACTTGCGAATATACAACATTCTTCGCTGTCCAATTGTCGCTGCATATAAATAGATTGTCAGGTTTACCGACCCTCGAACATGCAACGTACAATTGTCCATGGGAAAAACAATCAGTATTAAGATCTATACCACATTTTTCTAATGATTGACCTTGAGCTTTGTTAATGGTGATTGCAAATGCTAATCGAATTGGGAATTCCAATCTTTTAAATTGAAAAGGCAGATCCGTTGGAATCATGGGAATGCGAGGAATAAGAACAGCCTTACCCTCAAAATGCCCTGTCAAGATTGTCGCCTTTATTAGGCTTTCCATTGTTTTTTTTACGGCAAGTCGCGTGCCATTGCAAAGCTTTGGTGGGTCGCCTATTTTTAGTTGTAGCACGTGTGGTGGAAACCCTGAAAGATATATGGAATTTAAAAATTCAGATGGATAATTAACCGCTTCATTTGGTTCCAAAACTGTGTCGACTGACTTGCAAAGGACTGCCTGGTCTCGAATCTTGGTCAAAACAATATTGTTGATTTCGTGGACGTCTATATTTTTGGGTGCGAAATGTTATTTTGTACATACGACAATAGATCACTCGTACTGTAACTTTGTTCACGATCCAATTCTACACATGTCGAAACAGCAGCGATACGGTTAGGTGAAGGCATTCCCAAATCCTGAAGAGGTTTGTTTGCCATACGTACGCACAAATCTTCTATAATAACTAAAGTGTCGTTATAAATTTCTGATGTAAAATCAAAAGTCATTTCTGACGTCTCTAACTGTTTTCGATGGAGTATATCTTCGGACATTTTTGACTTATATTTTTCCCATAACTCTGTAGGAGCTGATGGAGAGCAAGTGTACGAATTTGACTTGGGGTTGACGTTTCGCACGCGTCATTGATGCAGTTATCCCAGTGTTGGTCATTCTCCAATAAATTCAGAGCTTGGCATGCACTACGGTAAGTGTCATGTATAGTACCGTTTACAGTTCTCAAATACTCAAAGGATGTCGGACCGGGTACATTCACCAAAAGCAGGCGTAGAAAGAAGCATTCATGTTGATTGGGGTGAACGGTGTAGAGTCTTCCTATCGTGGTATCTTTGAAGATGGTAGGTTGGCCGTAAACCCACTGGTTATCTACTTCGATGGTGGTACCGTTGCCATTGTAGGTTTTTCAGTCATTTTACAATTAGAAATTTCTCTTTCAACGGTCTTCTTACAATTAAAAATTTGTCTTTGAACGATATTCTTAAATACCTGTGTCCTGGTCGTCATTTATATTCCCT
This sequence comes from Artemia franciscana, assembly GCF_032884065.1. NCBI lineage: Eukaryota > Metazoa > Arthropoda > Branchiopoda > Anostraca > Artemiidae > Artemia > Artemia franciscana. Next base: position 43,275,053 of record NC_088869.1, read on the forward strand.
GTGTCCCGGTCGTCATTTGTGTCCCGGTATCCCAGTCTGTAATTTCTCTTTTTTCTTTTTTCAGTTTTCTTTTTCTTCTTTATTTTTCAGCTTCACTATGAAATACATATCGCCGAACCTTTGTTTTTTTAACTAAAATCTGGTAGTCATTGATGACCTTTTCCAAGTCAAAATCCTAAACCCAATCATCATCGCTATCATTTTCAGTTTTAATATGTTTTGACTCTCGCTGTCCAGGTGGATCTTCATCTAACTGCGCGGTTTTGCGTTCTTTAGCCTCAAGCCTGTTTCCTTGCTGTTCTTTTGATTCCTCGGCACGCTTTCTTTTCTGACTTTCTCTATCAGCAGCAAGTTTTTTGGCATAGACTCTTTGAGCATCTTCATCAGTCATTGTAAACTTAAACATTAATAGAATTCTACGCGAACATATGTCTTATATAACTTGAATGACGTCACCTTCAAAGCAAAAATGATGGCAACTAATTTCATGACGTCAGCCGAAACATGACGTCACCTGATCCATCCACAGATCCACACACAGACAACTTATTTTTGACGTTTCGCACGCGTCATTGATGCAGTTATCCCAGTGTTGGTCATTCTCCAATAAATTCAGAGCTTGGCATGCACTACGGTAAGTGTCATGTATAGTACCGTTTACAGTTCTCAAATACTCAAAGGATGTCGGACCGGGTACATTCACCAAAAGCAGGCGTAGAAAGAAGCATTCATGTTGATTGGGGTGAACGGTGTAGAGTCTTCCTATCGTGGTATCTTTGAAGATGGTAGATTGGCCGTAAACCCACTGGTTATCTACTTCGATGGTGGTACCGTTGCCATTGTAGGTTTTTCAGTCATTTTACAATTAGAAATTTCTCTTTCAACGGTCTTCTTACAATTAAAAATTTGTCTTTGAACGATATTCTTAAATACCTGTGTCCTGGTCGTCATTTATATTCCCTGTGTCCCGGTCGTCATTTGTGTCCCGGTATCCCAGTCTGTAATTTCTCTTTTTTCTTTTTTCAGTTTTCTTTTTCTTCTTTATTTTTCAGCTTCACTATGAAATACATATCGCCGAACCTTTGTTTTTTTAACTAAAATCTGGTAGTCATTGATGACCTTTTCCAAGTCAAAATCCCAAACCCAATCATCATCGCTATCATTTTCAGTTTTAATATGTTTTGACTCTCGCTGTCCAGGTGGATCTTCATCTAACTGCGCGGTTTTGCGTTCTTTAGCCTCAAGCCTGTTTCCTTGCTGTTCTTTTGATTCCTCGGCACGCTTTCTTTTCTGACTTTCTCTATCAGCAGCAAGTTTTTTGGCATAGACTCTTTGAGCATCTTCATCAGTCATTGTAAACTTAAACATTAATAGAATTCTACGCGAACATATGTCTTATATAACTTGAATGACGTCACCTTCAAAGCAAAAATGATGGCAACTAATTTCATGACGTCAGCCGAAACATGACGTCACCTGATCCATCTACAGATCCACACACAGACAACTTATTTTTATATATATAGATATATATATTTATAAAATATATATATATATATATATATATATATATATATATATATATATATATATATATATAATAAAATAATATATATAAATAATATATAATAAATAAATAATACATTCATTTATAGTTGGAGTAGTCAAATATATATAGGGCCATCCTTTAGAAAAGGAGGTAACTTTCTAGAGAGGAGGTGAGGGTCGGACAAGCAAAAAATGGCGGAATTTATCAAACAGTTCGTGGTAACGAACTGTAGTAAGGAATGACCCAGCTCAATAGTAACCGAAACTCTAAATATGGAATTTTAATTCCATTTGGAATTAAAAATTGCATTTTAATGCTAATTTTAAATATATAAGTTTCATCAAGATCAGTTATACCCATCAAAAGTTACGAGCCTGAGAATATTTGTCTCATTTTAGAAAATGGGAGGAAACATCCCCTAAAGGTCATAGAATATTAACAAAAATTGCATCATCAGATTCAGCGTATCAGAGAACCTCACTGTAGAAGTTTCAAGCTCCTATCTACAAAAATGTGGCATTCCGCATTTTTTGCTAGAAGACAAATCACGGATGCGTGTTTATTTGTTTGTTTTTTTGTTTGTTTTGTTGTAGTTGTTTTTTTCCCCAGAGGTGATCGTATCGAGTGAGTTATCCTAGAAAGTTCCAGTGCCCTTTTTAAGTGACAAAAAATTGGAGTGCCCTCCCACGCTCATTGTTTCCCAAAAGTCATCGGATCAAAATTCTGAGATAGCTATTTTATTCCCCATAGTCGAAAAACCTAATAACTATGTCTTTAGGGACGACTTACTCCCCCACAGTCCCAGTGGGAGGGGCTGCAAGTTTCAAACTTTGACCTGTGTTTACATATAGTAATGTTTACTGGGAAGTGTACAGGCATTTTCGGGGTGATTTTCTGGTTTAGGGTGGAGAGTTGAGGGGGGGGAGGTTAAGTGGGAGGATATTTCCATGGAGAAACGTCTCATGGGGGAAGATATTTTCAATGAAGGGGGCGCAAGATTTTCTAGCATAATTTGAAAAAGCAATGGAAAGATAAATATGAAAAGTTTTTTCTACTGAAAGTAAGGAGCAGCATTAAAACTTAAAACGAATAAAAATTATTACGCATATGAGGGGTTTACCTCCTCGTTATACCTCACTATTTACGATAACGTATTTTTAGTAATTGCAACTATTTATTCTACGGCCTTTGTGATTGAGAGGTCATTCTTAAGGAATTGGGACAAAATCTAAGCTTTAGTGTAAAGAGCGAGGTATCGACGAGGGTTGAACCCCCATCATATACGCAATAAAAACATACGAATGTAGAAGGTCGCTACGTAAGTTAATTCGTAAGTTACGTATATTTTTTACCAATGAAAACATTTGTAAAAAATTAAAAGTTCTAGTTGCTTTTTACAGTAATCAAAAACTTGGGGGGCAACTAGGCTTCCTCCCTCGCTCCTTTCGATTCGATCACTCCTTCGTAAGTTAAAATACCTCATTTTTCTAATTTTTCAGAATTAACCCCCCCCCTCCAACTTGTCCAACCAGAGCAGATCTTTTCTGGCTATGTCAATCACGTATCTAGGACTTATGCTTATTTTTCCCACCAAGTTTCATCCCGATCCATCCGCTCCAAGCGTTTTCCAAGATTTTAGGTTCCCCCTCCCCTCAATTCCCCCAATGTCAACGGATCCAGTCGGAATTTAAAATAAGAGCTCTGAGACACGATATCCTTCCAAACTTCAAATTTCATTAAGATCCGATCACTCCTTCGTAAGTTAAAAATACCTCATTTTTCTAATTTGTTCCGAATTAACCCCCCCAACTCCCCCAAAGAAAGCGGATCCGTCCCGGTTATGTCAATCACGTATCAAGGACTTGTGCTTATTTTTTCCACCAAGTCTCATCCCGATCCCTCCACTCTAAGCGTTTTCCAAGATTTTAGGTTCCTCATCCCCCTCGATTCCCCCCAGTGTCACTGGATCCAGTCGGGATTTAAAATAAGAGCTCTGAGACCCAATATCCTTCCAATTTCAAATTTCGTTAAGATCTGATCATTTCTTCGTAAGTTAAAATACCTCTTTTTTTCTATTTTTCCAAATTGACCAGCCCCCACTCCCCCCAGATGGTCAAATAGGGATAACGACTATTTCTAATTTAATCTAGTCCGGTCCCTGGTACACCTGCCAAGCTTCATCGTCCTAGCTTGCCTGGAAGTACCTGAAGTAGAAAAACCAGGACAGACAGACAGACCGACCGACAGACAGACAGACAGACTGACAGAATTTTCGATCGCTATACGTCACTTGGTTAATACCAAGTGCCATAAAAAAACTCAGGTTATTTTTTAACTGAAAGGAGGGAGCGACATTAATTGTCGAAAATTAATTAATTTTTAATTTTAATTAAAATTAAGCGACATTAATTGCGCATAAATTCTTGAAAAGTCTCCCCTCATTTGAAATATAACCTCCAGAAAAGACCACCCAATTTAAAAATTTCCCTGTACAAAATAATCACTCCCTTACCAAAATACTTTCCTCGGAAAAATATCTGTATATTTCCCATAAGATATATGCCCAGTAAAATATTTAAGTAATAGGCAAAGTTTAAAGCTTGTAGTCATTTTCCATGGGTGTCGAGTGGTCAAGTTATCTTCAAACACGTAGTTAATATGTCTTTCGACTATTTTTAACCAAAATTGGCTAGGTCAATTTTTTACAATAAGACTTTGGTGAAAGAACGGGCGTGAGAGGGGGTAAAAACCCGACAAAAACTTTCTCCCCTCCGGACAATTACTTTAATATCTCCAAATGTAAAATTGAGTCGGCAAAGAGAAAGTAATACTAATAAGAATAAATCCGTATAGGAATTCTTGTAGATTCCCTCCCCATAAAAAATTCTCCCTATCGAGAATCCCCGGCAGAAAATTACCCCCCCCCCCGCAACTCAAATTATGTATGCATACTTTCCAACAACAAATAGTCAGATTTTATAACTTGAAGACCTTTCTCCAGGGGCTGTGGGCGTCATTTTGTCTCCGAAGAGATCCTTATTGGGGCTTCCGACTATGCTGAGCAAAATGGCTACCTCAAAATTTAATCAGACAACTTAGATAGGAAAAAGGGGACGACTAGGGTGCTAGTTGTGCTCTAGTCTGTTTGTCACTTAAGAAGGGCACTAGAACTTCTAATTTCCGTTCGAGTGAGCTCTTTACCGATATTCAAGAACTATTGGTTTTGATGCGACATCCCCTGGGGAAGAAAAAGTTCCGCTTTTGAGTTCAAAACTTCTGCATAGGGATTTGGCTAAGCTTAATCTGATGATTTGATTTTCAAAAAGATCCCTTGACTTTTAAAAGTTGTTTTCCCCCTTTTAAGAAAATCAAGCAATTTTTTCTAGGCTCGTAGCTTTTGATGGGTAACAGTAACAGTAAACTGTATGAATCTTATCAAACAGTTCGTGGTAATGAACTGTAGTAAGAAGCGAACCGGCTCAGTAGTAACCAAAACTCTAGAAAATGGAATTTTGATATGTTGATGGATTTTTGAATGGAATTTGGAATTTTGAAAATTAGCCTGAGAAAATTGGCCTTCTTTTAGAAATTAGGGGGAAACACCCCCTAAAAGTCATTGAACCTTACCCAAAATTACACCATCAGATTCAGCGCATCAGAGAACCCTATTACAGAAGTTTCAAGCTCCTATCTACAAAAATGTGGAATTTTGTATTTTTGCCAGAATGCAGATCTCGGATGCGTGTTTATTTGTTCGTTTTTTTTTTTGTTTTTTTTTGTTTTTTTTTCCCAGGGGTGATCGTATCGACCCAGTGGTCCTAGGATGTTGTGAGAGGTCTCATTGAAATGAATAGTTAAACGGAAAAGTTCAACGGAAATGAAAAGTTAGAGTGCCCTTTTTAAGTGACCAAAAAAATTGGAGGGCACCGAGGCCCCCTTCAACGCTAATTATTCTCCCAAAGTCACCGGATAAAATTCTGAGATAGCCATTATATTCAACAAAGTCGAAAAATCTTATAACTAGGTCTTTGAGGACGACTTACTCCCCCACAGTTCCCGTTGGAGGGGCTACAAGTTACAAATTCTGACCAGTGCTTAAATATAGTAATGGTTATTGGGAAGTGTACATAAGTTTTCAAGGGGATTTTTTGGTTGGGGGGCTAACAAGAGGGGGATGTGTTTGGGGAGCTTCCCATCGAGGAATTTGTCATGGGGGAAGAAAATTTCCATGAAGGGAGCTCAGGATTTTCTAGCATTATTTAAAAAAAAACAATGAAAAAATAAATATGAAATAGTTTTTTCAACTGGAAGTAGGGAGCAGCATTAAAACTAAAAACGAACTGAAATTATTACGCATATGAGGGGCTCACCTCCTCCTAATATCTCGCTCTTTACGCTAAAGTGTTTTTATTAATTTCAACTATTTATTCTACAGCTTTTGTGATTCAGGGGTCATTCTTAAGGAATTGGGACAAAATTTAACCTTTAGTGTAAAGAGCGAGGTATTGACGAGGGGGTAACCCCTCTCATATACGTATTAAAACATGAGAAAACAAAAGTTCATTACCTAAGCTAATTTTTAAGTTACGTATATCTTTTATTAATAAAACATTCGTAAAAAAAATTAAAAGTTCTAGTTGCCTTTTTAAGTAACCAAAAAATTGGAGGGCAAATAGGCCTCCTCCCCCGCTCCTTTTTTATCAAAATCATTCGATCAAAAATATGAGAAAGCCATTTAGTAAAAAAAAAATATGCAAAATTCGTTTTATTTATTCATCTGCGGTGAGCCAAAATCAAAACAAGCATTGATTTGAAAACGTCCAGAAATTAAATGAAAAAAGTTTGTTTAACTTAAAGTAAAGAGCGACATTAAAACTTAAAACGAACATAAATTACTTCGTATATGTTTACAATGTTTACGAACTTCGTATATGTTTAAAACAGTATATTTACTGTTTTAAAAAGTAGAGGTGAGAGAGAGTCAAACTTTAGCGTAAAGAGTGGGGCGTTGATGAGGAAGCAGCCCCTTTCATATACGAAGTAATTTCTGTTCGTTTTAAGTTTTAATTTCTCTCCTTACTTTAACTTAAAAAAAACTTGTTTTTTTTTATTTAATACATTTAGAATCGACATAATGAGCCGATTCTTTGGTATGTCTATTGATGTTGAAATTCCGGGTCTTAGAGATCCTGTTATTGTTGAACCGCCTCGCTCCATACTTACAGTTCGTTACCAAGAACTGTTCGTATAACGTTTTTCTTCTTCTTGGCCAGATAATTTTGTCCCATGACCTATCCGAAATCCTTTGCTTTCTACATTATCTCTTATATTTTCATCAATTTTTTTCTAAAAATTATTTTTTTTAGCCTTTAATACTACTCAGTTTCCGAAATTGATTTAAAATGTCCAAGTAGGGAACCATATAAATTTAAAATAGACAATATAAACACGGTATTATGCCATTTACGTGTTTAATGAGATTAATATTTTATTTTAAAAAAAATCCAACATTGCAAGAAAAAAATAGCTGCAACATAAAAAACAGCCAAACAATAGTAAAACTGATAGCATTTTCTAACTCTATTCGAACCCGCTCCGGGCAATTACTCTTTATATTACTCCAAAATGTAAAATTGAGTCGGCAAAGAGAAAGTAAGACTAATAAAAATGAATTCGAATAGAAATTCCTGCAAATTCCCTCCCCAATGGCACATTCTTCCTGTTGAGAATCCCCTCAGCAGAAAATTCACCCCCCCAGTCCAAAAAATGTCTGCATACTTCCCAATAACAAATAAGGTATGTAGACAATAGGCCGATCTTATAACTAGAAGACTTTTCCCCAGGGGCTGTGGGAATCATGTTGTCTCCGGAGAGATAATTGTTGGGCCTACCAACTGTGCTAAAAAAATGGCTACTTCAAAATTTTGGTCGGACGACTTAGAGGGAAAAAGGGATGACAAGGGGGCTTGTTGTGCCCTAATCTGTTTGTCACTTAAAAAGGACAATAGAATTGCTAATCACCGTTCAAATGAGCTCTTTACCGATATTCTACGACTATTTGTTTGATGCGACGGCCTCTGGGAATAAAAACACAAAATTCTACTTTTTTCCAGATGGGAGTTCAAAACGTCTTCAATAGGGTTTTGGATAAGCTTAATCTGATGACTGGATTTTCAATAAGAACCTTTGACTTTAAGGGATTTTTTCCCCTTTTAAGAAAATCAAGCAATTCTTATGTTTTTAGGTTTTGATTGCTAACACAAAACTTTATGAATCTTATCAAACAGTTCTTGGTAACGAACTGTAACAAGAAGCGACCCTGCTCAATAGTTACCGAAACTTCAAAAATTGGAATTTCGATGCCAATAGTTACATCAAAAGAATTGCATTTTTATGCTTATTTCAGATATATAAATTTCATCAAGTTTTGTTTCAAGTTCAAGTGTTTTTCAATTTGCCTTATTTTAGAATATAGGGGGAAATACCCCCTAAAAATAATAAAATCTTAAGAAAATCACACCATCAGATCCAGCGTATCAGAGAACTCTACTGTAAAAGTTTCAAGATCCTATCTACAAAAATGGGGAATTTTTTATTTTTTGACAAAAAATAGATCACGGATGCGTGTTTACTTGTTTTATTGTTGTTGTTTTTTCCCAGGGGTGATCGCATCAACCCAGTGGTCCTAGAATGTAACGAGAATGCTCATTCTAACAGAAATTAAAAGCTCTAGAGCCCTTTTTAAGCGACCAAAAAATTTGGAGGGCACCTAGGCAACCTCCCAAGCTCGTTTTTTCCCAAAGTCACCGGATCAAAATTTTGAGATTACCATTTTTTTCAACATAGTCGAAAAAACTAATAAATATGTCTTTCGGGACGACTTCATCCCCCACAGTCCAATGGGGTGGGACTGTAAGTTACAAACTTTGACCATTGTTTACATATAGTAATGGTTATTGGGAACTGCACAGAGGCTTTCAGAGGAATTTTTCACGTTGAGGGGTAGGGGTCCGGGGGTTGGAAGGATCTTTCTACGGAGGAATTTATCATGAGAGAAGATAATTTCCATAAAGGGGGCGCAGGATTTTCTAGTATTATTTTTTTTAAATGAGCAAATAAATCAAAATTTTTTTTTAGCGGGAAGTAAGGAGCAGCATTAAAACATAAAATCAACAGAAATTATTACGTATATAAAGGGGTCCGTCACCTCCACCATACCTTAGTCTTTACGCTAAAGTATTTGTAGTAATTTCATCGATTTATTCTACGGCCTTTGTTATTCAGGGGTCATTTTTAAAGAATTGGGACAAAATTCAAGCTTTAGTGTAAAGAACTAGGTAATGACGAGGTGGTGAATCCCCTCATTTACTTAATGAAAATATGCAAATATAGTAATTTGTTACGCAAGTTAATTCGTAAGATATCAGTATTCGATTTCTTAAAATAATTCGTATGATTAATATTCGTAAGAAAATAAAAGTTCTAGTTGCCTTCTTAAGTAACCAAAAATTGTAGGGTAACTAGGCCTCTTCCCCCATCCCATTTTTATCAAGATTGTCTGATCGAAACTATGAGATAGCCAATTACCCCCCCCCCCCAAAAAAAAAATATACAAATTTCGTTTTGATTATTTATATGCGGTGAGCGAAAATCAAAATATACAATAATTCTAAAACGTTCAGAAATTATATTAAAGAAATTATATTAAAAAAACAAGTTCTTTTTAACTGCAAGTAAGGAGCGACATTATAACTTAAAACGAACATAAATTATTCCTTATATGAAAAGGGTTGTCCCTGCCTCGACACTCCTCTCTTTACACTAAAGTTTTTTATTGTTTTAAAAAGTAGAGTTGTGAGAAAGAGTCAAATTTTAACGCAAAGAGCAAGGCGTTGAAGAAAATACGTCATAAGTTCTGTTCGTTTTAATTGAGTTGTGAGAAAGAGTCAAGTTTTATCGTAAAGAGCAAGGCGTTGAAGAGAGGACAACCCCTTGCATATAGGGAATAATTTCTGTCCGTTTTAATTTTTAATGTCGTTCCTTACTTGCAGTTAAAAAACTAGTTTTTTTTTTATTTAATACATTTAGAATCGGCATAACGAGCTGATTCTTTTGGTAAGTCTATTGATGTCACAATTCCGTGTTTTAGAGTTCCAGTTACTATTGAACCGCATCGCTCCATACTTACAGTTCGTTACCACAAACTTTTCGTATAACTTTTATCTTCTTCTCTGCCAGATAATTTTTGTCCCAAGACCTATCCTAAACTCCTCTTTTTCAATTTTTTTTATTTTTATTTTTCTTATTTTTCTTTTTATTTCTCAAGAAATAATTCTTATTTTTTCATTTTTCTATAAATTAGTCTGTTTGTATTTCTTTTTTAGCCTTTGATATTCCTCAGTTTCAACTGTTCGATCTTCTTCTCGGCCAGATAATTTTTGTCCCATGACCTATCCGAAATTTCGAATTTTAAACATAATCTCTTTTTTTTACATTTATTTTCCATCAATTATTCTGTTTGTATTTATACTCCTCAGTTTCCAGCAACATACTCCTCTGTTGCCTTTGATACTCCTCAGTTTCCGAAATTGATTTAATTTTAAATTCCCAAGCAGAGAACCATTTAAATGTAAATAGACAAGATTAACACGGATATTTGTCATTTATATGTTTAATGAGATTAATATTTTACTTTAAGAAAACACAATCCATTATTGCAAGAAAAAATAGCTACAGTATAAAAAAGAGCCAGACAGTAGTGAAACTGTTAGAAATGTCTAACTCTAGTCAAACTAATGGTACCATTTGTTTGTTTTTTTTTAGATCATAAATATTTTGCGTCTAATTAGGAAAAGTCAAAGGATGAAAATATAAAAGTGCAGAAAAGTATTTTTTCAAATCCAGGGGAGGAAAAATTGTTGTTTTTTTAATTATTTTAACAAAAAAAAAATCCAAGAAAGCAGCTCCTTTTTCAATGAAAATACCAAGAAAACATTTTAACGAACGAAAAAATTAAATCAAAATTGAGGGTCTTCCATAAAAAAAATATAAAATCTTGGCTCTTTAATTGGCATTAGTTGGAACTAGCATTTATTAATGACCTCAATACACAACATTAGGGATGGGGGGGGGGAGAAAAATAATAATCCAAATCCAGGGAAGGGAAACTAATAATTCCAGTACAACTTTATAAATATACCTGAAGGGACTTCTTAAAATTTTGCTTTGTTTAAGATGATCATTCTCATTAGCTAACTGAACGTTATTTACTGCTACCCCTCAGTTTTTCTGACATTTAAAGTCAAATTCCATGGAATTATTAGTTTTGATCTGGACATGATTCTCTTCGTCTGAAAAAGGCCAGCTAATATTATAGTTTTTAAAGTTCTCTGTTTGTTTTTATCAAAAAATGTCTTTTAATGTTTTTCTCACATATTTGCTCTCAGTTTATCCCTCATCTCCCCTGTACTTCGATATAGCCCTAGACTAAGCACCAAAATATAAATTACAAATTTGTGGCTTATAAATTTATTCTACTGAATAAAATTTGTATTATAATAGTACAGTAGCCAGTTCATATGTGCATAAGCATTGGTGTACAAAGGCCCAGCCCTCAGTTGCAAGTTTAAAAGATTTCGGAAAGTTTCTCTAATAGTCCTTCTTTAATTTAAATCTTTCTTAAATTGTGCGGTATTCATAAGGTATGAATGTCTTATGTAAACGTCCCTGAAGGATAAAATTACAGAAAGCGCTATTGCCAAGCAAAAGGTTGTCGATTCAATGTAGATTAAATAAAAAAACTAATTTTTTTTAGCTGAAAGTAAGGAGCGACATTAAAACTTAAAACGAACAGAAATTACTCCGTATATGAAATGGGTTGTCCCCTCCGCAATCCCTCGCTCTTTACGCTAAAGCTTTTAATTTTTTTTTAAAAAATAGAATTGTGGCAAAGAGTCAAACTTTAGCGTAAAGAGCGAGGGATTGCGGAGGGGACAAACCATTTCATATACGGAGTAATTTCTGTACCCTGTAATTTCTATCTTATCAAAGCTATACAAATAATGGCAACACCGCCTCATTAATCTGAATAACTTTGCAACACAAAGTAAAAACGTTTCTTATATACGAGACAGGGTATAAGAAACAGCCTTAAGAATAGAACTTTCAAGCCATATACAACCTTAAACAATAAAGGGAAGATTCAGAGGTTGGTTTTAGGCGCAAGTTCCCCCCTCCTAGACAATGACCTTAAATGGAAGTCCCACACTTCCCACTTATTTAAATCTGGTAGTTTTCTCCTTAAGTCTTTTTCCCTTCTCAAATGGTTCTCCATGTCAATCCAGAACCTTGAAATAGTTTATTGGTCTTGTGTAAGACCCTGTCTTGAATATGCTCGTCCTGTCTAGCACCCTGGGTTGACCAAAGACAAGTGATCTAAAACTGAAAGTATTCAAAAAAGACCAATAATAATATAACCACAATCCATAATATAATTAGCCCTAGAGGACCTGTCTAAAGGATCCCACCCCAAGAAACATTGGGCCTTAAAAAATGAATTCGTTTGTCCGGATATATTAATAAAGCTATTTGTCTTTCAAATAACAACTGTTAGTGATTTCAAATCATTATTAAGTGAAGTATAGCTTTTTTCTTAAGAAAAAAAAATGTTAACTGTCTCATCAATTCTACTTCCAAGCCTAAACAATGGTTGCCGTGCAGCCGAATCCTTGTTTAACTAAATCCCTTACAACTCAGCCTATTCAATTGAACCACCGCAAAAATCCTCCCCCTCGCCTTGTTTAAATTAACCCCATGTGACTCGAATCCAATGCAACTCAGTTCCCATACAAGGCAACCCTAATTCTGCTTATCCCCGTGTAACTCAATCCTGTGTTAAACTTACCTTAATCATCCTATGCTATCCCAGCATCATTTAAAAAACAATCAGAAATTGAATTTAAAAAAAATATATTTTTGAACTGAAAGTAAGGAGTAACATTAAATTTAAAAACAAACAGAAATTATTATGTATATGAGGGGGTTCGTATATGAGGGAGTTTCGTAAACAAATGCCTCGTTGTTTACACTAAAGTATTTTTAGCTGTTTCAAAAGAGCAATTTATTGTAATTAAACGGACTTTTGGTTCAGGGGTCATTCTTAAAGAATTGAAACAAAATCCGAACTTTAGTGTAAAGAGTGAGGTAGTGACAAGGAGGCTAGCCCCCTCATATTACGTATATGACGAAGTTCGCCCCCTCGTCAATACCTCGCTCTTTTCGCTAAAGTTCGAGTTCTGTAAAATAATGGCCGATATAAGCAATAATTTGTTATTGTTATTTTTTGTTCAGTCTTAGCATTTAATTTTAACTTGAGCAGCTTCATAACTATGATTTTTATGGGATAATAAGCCAAAGATATTATATGTGTTAGGCTTGTGGTTGACAAAACAAACAAGTTTTTTCCAACTGGAAGTAAGGAATAACATTAAAACTTAAAACGAACATAAATTATTGCGTATATCTTTTAAGATATTATCTGTAAATCATTTGAGAATTGCTCAACTTGCGAATCTTATTTTCATAAATATAGTTTCGACCTCTCTTGCCGTTTTGTTACTATGCCTTACAAAATCGGTTGCAAATATCGCTAATTAAAGTAACGTGGAAGAATTTTTCCATGGAGAAATTTCTCGTGGGGGAAGGGATCAAGTTTATTCAACATAAAGCAAGAAGCAGCATTAAAACCTAAAACAAACTGAAAATATTACACATGTGAGATGGGTTGCCTCTCCTCTGTAGCTTGCTCTTACGCTAAAGTTTCTTTTTCAACTTTTAAAAGAGGATATCATTTTAATTAAATAGCCTTTGTGATTCAGAAGTCATTCTTAAGCAACTGAAACAAACGTCAAACTTAGGTTATTATAAGATAATTATTAGATTCAAAAAGTAGAACTGACATGCAAATTTTGTTTTAATTAGTCATGTACGGTGAGCCATATTCAAAATCTGCGTTAATTCAAAAACACTCAGAAATTAAATAAAAAGTAGTTTTTATTTTACTGAAAGTATGGAGCAACATTAAAACTTAAAATGAACAGAAATAATTCCATATATGAAAGGGGATGTCCCCTCCTCAATACCCGCTATTTACGCTAAAGTTTGACTCCTTGCCACAACGCTACTTTTTAACAGTTAAAACTTTAGCGTAAAGAGCGGGGCGTTGAGGAGGGAACAGCCCTTTTCATATATACAATACTTTCTGTTCGTTTTAAGCTTTAATGTAGCTCTCTACTTTCAGTTAAAAAACTTTTTTTAATAGCACAAGAATGAAAAATCTAAGTAAGGCCACAACCCATGAACATACAGATATATTGCCAATTTAAATTTATCAAAATCTCATGGAGATTAAGGGTTCGTAATCAAATATTCAGATTGCTCAATAAAACTAAAATCATTAGTTCGGATCATCACAAAAAATACTTCAAGATTCCAAAAACCCTAGACCCAAATAGTTAAACCAGTAGTTCGGGAGCTGCACACAGTTAGATATACATGTGCCTTCTAACTTCAACGATAAACTGCCTTCGATATACCTAAATAAAGACGTACTAAGATGCCAGAGGTTTAATGTAAAGAAACAAAAAATAACTGGATGAATGAGACAATAGTGAAACTAGTTTAATCACCTTCGAAAAACCATCAATACATAACTAATGACAAAAGTTCAAGATATATGAATAAAAGGTACCACAAGAGGATTTATTAGTTACAATATCTTAACAATGGAAGACATTATTCATTGTAGCAAACTATAAATGTTCCCAAGTCAACTAATGTTTGAGAAAATCATGCAATACCTTGAAATTTTTAAGAATTGCACTTTGATGTACTCAAATCTTTGCTATTACAAGATCTAGTAAAATATCATTTCGCCTGATTATTTAAAATGTATATTAATTGCAATACTGTCGTCCCTTACCCACAGCATTACCAGAGCAAAAATATCAATTGTTTCTTCGGACGTCGAGACCAATGTGCTTTTTAACTTCAGGGACAAATTGTCTTGTAAATACCTAAAAAAAAGCAGATTATGAAGCCATACATTTAAAGTATAGGAACAAAATAACTGGTTGAATAACTCAATATTATGATCACCTTCTGAAATCCATAAATACTTATCACAAAGTAACTTATCACAAAGTTCAAGAAATCATGACAATATGTCAAGATATATCAATAAAAGATACCCGAAAATGGTATCTTGGTTACAATATCTTAAATATGGAAGAGGTAACATATTGGACAAAATAACAAATGATCCAGAGAAAATCATGCAAAAATTAAATTATTTGAGAATTGGACTTTGATTTACTTAAATTTTTGCTAATGCAAAATAAAGTACAACATTATTTTGCTAATTATACCAACTAGACATGATTCCATTAATGTCATAATTTAACCACACTTAGTAATAACCGATATGGTATTTGGTTGTAAAATGGCTCATAAGTTGACATGGTGTTCACGTGATGGTAAGACAACAAACCTTATCGATTATGTTATTTAAAACCGAAGACTGGCAGGATAAATAAAAGATACCACGGAATATAGGAGTGCTGTTATTGATATTAAAAGTAAGGATCACCATCTAGTATTGTGTAGCGTTAATTTATTGCTGAAATTTTGGATGGGTAACTACCTCCCGTCAAGTTATGATGTTTGTAGACTGATGTTTGCTGAATACTAAAATTGTGAGTTTAAAATTTGGAGTGAAAGATGGATGGAATAATTTTAGAAAAACAATTTGTGAAGTTACTGATGGTGTCACAGGAAAGGAAGTTAAGACTGCAGATTAGTGAAAATCTTTATGAACTAAGGAGGTGTTAAATGGAGGCCAAGGATAAAATTGCCAAGGATCTGGAAGATGCAGCTAGTCGGCATAATAGTAAAATATTATGCTGGAATATTAATAAATTGAGAGGGGTAGTCAATCCGGACTTGTCCCAGTTAAAGATAGAAATTGGGCCACAATTACTGATAAGAGAAGAGTTAAAGAGAGATGAGCAGAACATTTTGGGAATATCCTGAACTGAGATACAGTTGCAGGAAAGGATATAGAGAAAAATGGAAAAGTTTGGAATATTCTTTGATGTGAAGAAAGATTTGTTTTGTGAGAAAGAATTAGTGACAGTACTAAAAGGACTGAAGAAAAAAGGCTCCAGATGCCGGTAGTGTGGTAAAGGAGTTTCTTAAATATGATGGTTCTGAGGTTAGAAATAAGTTACTGAAGATTATGAATGTGATTTTTCAAAAAGGGGATG